>NC_068571.1:29864126-30165632 GCF_025698545.1 Gossypium raimondii | reverse complement strand
TGCTTGTAAATTATTAAATGTTGGAATTAAGTACAAATGGAAAATGAATATTTGGTCGTGGCAAATCTTGTGGTTTCACAATTTTGAAATGAATGTAACTGATTTATATTAGGTGTACAGATAATTAATTAAGTAAAAATCACTAAATTGAAAAATGGTGCAAAAATAGATTTCTATTTGGTAAAGGGGCCAATTTATTATGGGTTGTCAAACTAATGGACTTAAATGGTAAATGCACCAAATGAACTTAGAGTGGAAGGTTTTGGGTGATTAAATGCATGAAATTTGATTTTTTAAGGGAAAAATTGTAAATTTCTAATTAAATGGAAATTAAAACAAACTAAAAGAAAAAAATGTTATCATCTCCTCTAATTTTCTATTTTGCAAACCGAATAACAGAGAGGGAGAAGCTTCCGGTCATGGAGTTTTTACATGCATGATCAAGAAACGAACCAACCGGATCTAAACCGAGGAAAAGCTAATGTGTCGTAAGTTTTAGTCGTTTGCTTCATTTTACAACTATATTTGTCGAGGTAAGTTTGTAGTATATAATATATATGTTTGTTTCCTTATGATTATGTATATCAATTGTTAGTTAAATTATAATTAATGTGAAAATTTCATTGTTTGCTTGTAAATTATTAAATGTTGGAATTAAGTACAAATGGAAAATGAATATTTGGTCGTGGCAAATCTTGTGGTTTCACAATTTTGAAATGAATGTATGATTTATATTATGTGTACAAATAATTAATTAAGTAAAAATCACTAAATTGAAAAAGGTGCAAAAATAGATTTCTATTAGGTAAAGGGGTCAATTTATTATGGATTATCAAACTAATGGACTTAAATGGTAAATGCACCAAATGAACTTAAAGTGGATGGTTTTGGGTGATTAAATGCATGAAATTTGATTTTTTAAAGGAAAAATTGTAAATTTGTAATTAAATGGAAATTAAAACAAACTAAAAGACAAAAATGTTATCATCTCCTCTAATTTGCTATTTTGCAAACCGAATAACAGAGAGGAAGAAGCTTCCGGTCATGGAGTTTTTACATGCATGATCAAGAAACGAACCAACCGGATCTAAACCGAGGAAAAGCTAATGTGTCAGATTAGTCGGCTGCTTCATTTTTAAAACTATATTTGTCGAGGTAAGTATGTAGTATATAATATATATGTTTGTTTCCTTATGATTATGTATATCAATTGTTAGTTAAATTATAATTAATGTGAAAATTTCATTGTTTGCTTGTAAATTATTAAATGTTGGAATTAAGTACAAATGGAAAATGAATATTTGGTCGTGGCAAATCTTGTGGTTTCACAATTTTGAAATGAATGTAACAGATTTATATTATGTGTACAGATAATTAATTAAGTAAAAATCACTAAATTGAAAAAGGTGCAAAAATAGATTTCTATTAGGTAAAGGGGTCAATTTATTATGGATTATCAAACTAATGGACTTAAATGGTAAATGCACCAAATGAACTTAAAGTGGATGGTTTTGGGTGATTAAATGCATGAAATTTGATTTTTTAAGGGAAAAATTGTAAATTTGTAATGAAATGGAAATTAAAACAAACTAAAAGAAAAAAATGTTATCATCTCCTCTAATTTGCTATTTTGCAAATCGAATAACAGAGAGGAAGAAGGTTCCGGTCATGGAGTTTTTACATGCATGATCAAGAAACGAACCAACCGGATCTAAACCGAGGAAAAGCTAACGTGTCAGATTAGTCGGCAGCTTCATTTTTACAACTATATTTGTCGAGGTAAGTTTGTAGTATATAATAGTGTCAGATTAATCGGCTGCTTCATTTTTACAACTATATTTGTCGAGGTAAGTTTGTAGTATATAATATATATGTTTGTTTCCTTATGATTATGTATATCAATTGTTAGTTAAATTATAATTAATGTGAAAATTTCATTGTTTGCTTGTAAATTATTAAATGTTGGAATTAAGTACAAATGGAAAATGAATATTTGGTCGTGGCAAATCTTGTGGTTTCACAATTTTGAAATGAATGTAACAGATTTATATTATGTGTACAAATAATTAATTAAGTAAAAATCACTAAATAGAAAAAGGTGCAAAAATAGATTTCTATTAGGTAAAGGGGTCAATTTGTTATGGATTATCAAACTAATGGACTTAAATGGTAAATGCACCAAATGAACTTAAAATGGATGGTTTTGGGTGATTAAATGCATGAAATTTGATTTTTTAAGGGAAAAATTGTAAATTTGTAATTAAATGGAAATTAAAACAAACTAAAAGACAAAAATGTTATCATCTCCTCTAATTTGCTATTTTTCAAACCTAATAACATAGAGGAAGAAGCTTCCGGCCATGGAGTATTTACATGCATGATCAAGAAACGAACCAACCGAATCTAAACCCAGGAAAAGCTATTTTGTCAGATTAGTCGGCTGCTTCATTTTTAAAACCATATTTGTCGAGGTAAGTACGTAGTATATAATATATATGTTTGTTTCCTTATGATTATGTATATCAATTGTTAGTTAAATTATAATTAATGTGAAAATGTCATTCGTTTCTTGTAAATTATTAAATGTTGGAATTAAGTACAAATGGAAAATGAATATTTGGTCGTGGCAAATCTTGTGGTTTCACAATTTTGAAATGAATGTAACAGATTTATATTATGTGTACAGATAATTAATTAAGTAAAAATCACTAAATTGAAAAATGGTGCAAAAATAGATTTCTATTAGGTAAAGGGGTCAATTTATTATGGATTATCAAACTAACGGACTTAAATGGTAAATGCTCCAAATGAACATAAAGTGGATGGTTTTGGGTGATTAAATGAATTAATTTTGATTTTTTAAGGGAAATATTCTAAATTTGTAATTAAATGGAAATTAAAACAAACTAAAAGACAAAATGTTATCATCTCCTCTAATTTGCTATTTTGCAAACCGAATAACATAGAGGAAGAAGCTTCCGGTCATAGAGTTTTTACATGCATGATCAACAAACGAACCAACCGGATCTAAACCCAGGAAAAGCTAATGTGTCGATTAATTTGACTTCATTTTACAACTATATTTGTCGAGGTAAGTTTGTAGTATATAATAGTGTCAGATTAATCGGCTGCTTCATTTTTACAACTATATTTGTCGAGGTAAGTTTGTAGTATATAATATATATGTTTGTTTCCTTATGATTATGTATATCAATTGTTAGTTAAATTATAATTAATGTGAAAATTTCATTGTTTGCTTGTAAATTATTAAATGTTGGAATTAAGTACAAATGGAAAATGAATATTTGGTCGTGGCAAATCTTGTGGTTTCACAATTTTGAAATGAATGTAATGATTTATATTATGTGTACAAATAATTAATTAAGTAAAAATCACTAAATAGAAAAAGGTGCAAAAATAGATTTCTATTAGGTAAAGGGTCAATTTATTATGGATTATCAAACTAATGGACTTAAATGGTAAATGCACCAAATGAACTTAAAGTGGATGGTTTTGGGTGATTAAATGCATGAAATTTGATTTTTAAGGAAAAATTGTAAATTTGTAATTAAATGGAAATTAAAACAAACTAAAAGACAAAATGTTATCATCTCCTCTAATTTGCTATTTTGCAAACCGAATAACGAGAGGAAGAAGCTTAGGTCATGGAGTTTTTACATGCATGATCAAGAAACGAACCAACCGGATCTAAACCGAGGAAAAGCTAATGTGTCGATTAGTCGATTCATACCGCTTCATTTTACAACTATATTTGTCGAGGTAAGTTTGTAGTATATAATATATATGTTTGTTTCCTTATGATTATGTATATCAATTGTTAGTTAAATTATAATTAATGTGAAAATTTCATTGTTTGCTTGTAAATTATTAAATGTTGGAATTAAGTACAAATGGAAAATGAATATTTGGTCGTGGCAAATCTTGTGGTTTCACAATTTTGAAATGAATGTATGATTTATATTATGTGTACAAATAATTAATTAAGTAAAAATCACTAAATAGAAAAAGGTGCAAAATAGATTTCTATTAGGTAAAGGGTCAATTTATTATGGATTATCAAACTAATGGACTTAAATGGTAAATGCACCAAATGAACTTAGAATGGATGGTTTTGGGTGATTAAATGCATGAAATTTGATTTTTAAGGAAAAATTGTAAATTTGTAATTAAATGGAAATTAAAACAAACTAAAAGACAAAATGTTATCATCTCCTCTAATTTGCTATTTTGCAAACCGAATAATGAGAGGAAGAAGCTTAGGTCATGGAGTTTTTACATGCATGATCAACAAACGAACCAACCGGATCTAAACCGAGGAAAAGCTAATGTGTCAGATTAGTCACCGCTTCATTTTTACAACTATATTTGTCGAGGTAAGTTTGTAGTATATAATATATATGTTTGTTTCCTTATGATTATGTATATCAATTGTTAGTTAAATTATAATTAATGTGAAAATTTCATTGTTTGCTTGTAAATTATTAAATGTTGGAATTAAGTACAAATGGAAAATGAATATTTGGTCGTGGCAAATCTTGTGGTTTCACAATTTTGAAATGAATGTAACAGATTTATATTATGTGTACAAATAATTAATTAAGTAAAAATCACTAAATTGAAAAAGGTGCAAAAATAGATTTCTATTAGGTAAAGGGGTCAATTTATTATGGATTATCAAACTAATGGACTTAAATGGTAAATGCACCAAATGAACTTAGAGTGGATGGTTTTGGGTGATTAAATGCATGAAATTTGATTTTTTAAGGGAAAAATTGTAAATTTGTAATTAAATGGAAATTAAAACAAACTAAAAGACAAAAATGTTATCATCTCCTCTAATTTGCTATTTTGCAAACCGAATAACAGAGAGGAAGAAGCTTCCGGTCATGGAGTTTTTTCATGCATGATCAACAAACGAACCAACCGGATCTAAACCGAGGAAAAGCTAATGTGTCGATTAAGTTTGTAGTTAATTTGCTTCATTTTACAACTATATTTGTCGAGGTAAGTTTGTAGTATATAATATATATGTTTGTTTCCTTATGATTATGTATATCAATTGTTAGTTAAATCATAATTAATGTGAAAATTTCATTGTTTGCTTGTAAATTATTAAATGTTGGAATTAAGTACAAATGGAAAATGAATATTTGGTCGTGGCAAATCTTGTGGTTTCACAATTTTGAAATGAATGTAACAGATTTATATTATGTGTACAAATAATTAATTAAGTAAAAATCACTAAATTGAAAAAGGTGCAAAAATAGATTAATATTAGGTAAAGGGTCAATTTATTATGGATTATCAAACTAATGGACTTAAATGGTAAATGCACCAAATGAACTTAGAGTGGATGGTTTTGGGTGATTAAATGCATGAAATTTGATTTTTTAAGGGAAAAATTGTAAATTTGTAATTAAATGGAAATTAAAACAAACTAAAAGAAAAATGTTATCATCTCCTCTAATTTGCTATTTTGCAAACCGAATAATAGAGAGGAAGAAGCTTCCGGTCATGGAGTTTTTACATGCATGATCAAGAAACGAACCAACCGGATCTAAACCGAGGAAAAGCTAATGTGTCAGATTAGTCGGCTGCTTCATTTTTACAACTATATTTGTCGAGGTAAGTTTGTAGTATATAATATATATGTTTGTTTCCTTATGATTATGTATATCAATTGTTAGTTAAATTATAATTAATGTGAAAATTTCATTGTTTGCTTGTAAATTATTAAATGTTGGAATTAAGTACAAATGGAAAATGAATATTTGGTCGTGGCAAATCTTGTGGTTTCACAATTTTGAAATGAATGTAACAGATTTATATTATGTGTACAAATAATTAATTAAGTAAAAATCACTAAATTGAAAAAGGTGCAAAAATAGATTTCTATTAGGTAAAGGGGTCAATTTATTATGGATTATCAAACTAATGGACTTAAATGGTAAATGCACCAAATGAACTTAGAGTGGATGGTTTTGGGTGATTAAATGCATGAAATTTGATTTTTTAAGGGAAAAATTGTAAATTTGTAATTAAATGGAAATTAAAACAAACTAAAAGACAAAAATGTTATCATCTCCTCTAATTTGCTATTTTGCAAACCGAATAACAGAGAGGAAGAAGCTTCAGGTCATGGAGTTTTTTCATGCATGATCAACAAACGAACCAACCGGATCTAAACCGAGGAAAAGCTAATGTGTCGATTAGTTTGTAGTATATAATAGTTGCTTCATTTTTACAACTATATTTGTCGAGGTAAGTTTGTAGTATATAATATATATGTTTGTTTCCTTATGATTATGTATATCAATTGTTAGTTAAATTATAATTAATGTGAAAATTTCATTGTTTGCTTGTAAATTATTAAATGTTGGAATTAAGTACAAATGGAAAATGAATATTTGGTCGTGGCAAATCTTGTGGTTTCACAATTTTGAAATGAATGTATGATTTATATTATGTGTACAAATAATTAATTAAGTAAAATCACTAAATTGAAAAAGGTGCAAAAATAGATTTCTATTAGGTAAAGGGTCAATTTATTATGGATTATCAAACTAATGGACTTAAATGGTAAATGCACCAAATGAACTTAGAGTGGATGGTTTTGGGTGATTAAATGCATGAAATTTGATTTTTTAAGGGAAAAATTGTAAATTTGTAATTAAATGGAAATTAAAACAAACTAAAAGACAAAAATGTTATCATCTCCTCTAATTTGCTATTTTGCAAACCGAATAACAGAGAGGAAGAAGCTTACGGTCATGGAGTTTTTTCATGCATGATCAACAAACGAACCAACTGGATCTAAACCGAGGAAAAGCTAATGTGTCCGATTAGTCGGCTGCTTCATTATTACAACTATATTTGTCGAGGTAAGTTTGTAGTATATAATATATATGTTTGTTTCCTTATGATTATGTATATCAATTGTTAGTTAAATCATAATTAATGTGAAATTTCATTGTTTGCTTGTAAATTATTAAATGTTGGAATTAAGTACAAATGGAAAATGAATATTTGGTCGTGGCAAATCTTGTGGTTTCACAATTTTGAAATGAATGTAACAGATTTATATTATGTGTACAAATAATTAATTAAGTAAAAATCACTAAATTGAAAAAGGTGCAAAAATAGATTTCTATTAGGTAAAGGGGTCAATTTATTATGGATTATCAAACTAATGGACTTAAATGGTAAATGCACCAAATGAACTTAGAGTGGATGGTTTTGGGTGATTAAATGCATGAAATTTGATTTTTTAATGGAAAAATTGTAAATTTGTAATTAAATGGAAATTAAAACAAACTAAAAGACAAAAATGTTATCATCTCCTCTAATTTGCTATTTTGCAAACCGAATAACAGAGAGGAAGAAGCTTTCGGTCATGGAGTTTTTCATGCATGATCAACAAACGAACCAACCGGATCTAAACCGAGGAAAAGCTAATGTGTCAGATTAGTCGGCTGCTTCATTTTTACAACTATATTTGTCGAGGTAAGTTTGTAGTATATAATATATATCTTTGTTTCCTTATGATTATGTATATCAATTGTTAATTAAATTATAATTAATGTGAAAATTTCATTGTTTGCTTGTAAATTATTAAATGTTGGAATTAAGTACAAATGGAAACTGAATATTTGGTCGTGGCAAATCTTGTGGTTTCACAATTTTGAAATGAATGTAACAGATTTATATTCTGTGTACAAATAATTAATTAAGTAAAAATCACTAAATTGAAAAAGGTGCAAAAATATATTAATATTAGGTAAAGGGGTCAATTTATTATGGATTATCAAACTAATGGACTTAAATGGTAAATGCACCAAAAGAACTTAAAGTAGATGGTTTTCGGTGATTAAATGCATGAAATTTGATTTTTTTAGGGAAAAATTGTAAATTTGTAATTAAATGGAAATTAAAACAAACGAAAAGACAAAAATGTTATCATCTCCTCTAATTTGCTATTTTGCAAACCGAATGATAGAGAGGAAGAAACTTCCGGTCATGGAGTTTTTTCTTGCATGATCAACAAAGGAACCAACCGGATCTAAACCGAGGAAAAGCTAATGTGTCAGATTAGTCGGGTGCTTCATTTTTACAACTATATTTGTCGAGGTAAGTTTGTAGTATATAATATATATGTTTGTTTCCTTATGATTATGTATATCAATTGTTAGTTAAATTATAATTAATGTGAAATTTTCATTGTTTGCTTGTAAATTATTAAATGTTGGAATTAAGTACAAATGGAAAATGAATATTTGGTCGTGGCAAATCTTGTGGTTTCACAATTTTGAAATGAATGTAACAGATTGATATTATGTGTACAAATAGTTAAATAAGTAAAAATCACTAAATAGAAAAAGGTGCAAAAATAGATTTCTGTTAGGTAAAGCGGTCAATTTATTATGGATTATCAAACTAATGGACTTAAATGGTCAATGCACCAAATGAACTTAGAGTAGATGGTTTTGGGTGATTAAATGCATGAAATTTGATTTTTTAAGGGAAAAATTGTAAATTTGTAATGAAATGGAAATTAAAACAAACTAAAAGACAAAATGTTATCATCTCCTCTAATTTGCTATTTTGCAAACCGAATAACAGAGAGGAAGAAGCTTCCGATCATGGAGTTTTGTCATGCATGATCAACAAATGAACCAACCGGATCTAAACCGAGGAAAAGCTAATGTGTCAGATTAGTCGGTTGCTTCATTTTTACAACTATATTTGTCGAGGTAAGTTTGTTGTATATAATATAAATGTTTTATTCCTTATGATTATGTATATCAATTGTTAGTTAAATTATAATTATTGTGAAAATTTCATTGTTTGCTTGTAAATTATTAAATGTTGGAATTAAGTACAAATGGAAAATGAATATTTGGTCGTGGCAAATCTTGTGGTTTCACAATTTTGAAATGAATGTATGATTTATATTATGTGTACAAATAATTAATTAAGTAAAATCACTAAATTGAAAAAGGTGCAAAAATATATTTCTATTAGGTAAAGGGTCAATTTATTATGGATTATCAAACTAATGGACTTAAATGGTAAATGCACCAAATGAACTTAAAGTAGATGGTTTTCGGTGATTAAATGCATGAAATTTGATTTTTAAGGAAAAATTGTAAATTTGTAATTAAATGGAAATTAAAACAAATTAAAAGACAAAATGTTATCATCTCCTCTAATTTGCTATTTTGCAAACCGAATAATGAGAGGAAGAAACTTCCGGTCATGGAGTTTTTCTTGCATGATCAACAAACGAACCAACCGGATCTAAACCGAGGAAAAGCTAATGTGTCGATTAGTTGGTGCTTCATTTTACAACTATATTTGTCGAGGTAAGTTTGTAGTATATAATATATATGTTTGTTTCCTTATGATTATGTATATCAATTGTTAGTTAAATTATAATTAATGTGAAAATTTCATTGTTTGCTTGTAAATTATTAAATGTTGGAATTAAGTACAAATGGAAAATGAATATTTGGTCGTGGCAAATCTTGTGGTTTCACAATTTTGAAATGAATGTAACAGATTGATATTATGTGTACAAATAATTAATTAAGTAAAAATCACTAAATAGAAAAAGGTGCAAAAATAGATTTCTATTAGGTAAAGGGGTCAATTTATTATGGATTATCAAACTAATGGACTTAAATGGTCAATGCACCAAATGAACTTAGAGTGGATTGTTTTGGGTGATTAAATGCATGAAATTTGATTTTTTAAGGGAAAAATTGTAAATTTGTAATTAAATGGAAATTAAAACAAACTAAAAGACAAAAATGTTATCATCTCCTCTAATTTGCTATTTTGCAAACCGAATAACAGAGAGGAAGAAGCTTCCGGTCATGGAGTTTTTTCATGCATGATCAACAAACGAACCAACCGGATCTAAACCGAGGAAAAGCTAATGTGTCAGATTAGTCGGCTGCTTCATTTTTACAACTATATTTGTCGAGGTAAGTTTGTAGTATATAATATATATGTTTGTTTCCTTATGATTATGTATATCAATTGTTAGTTAAATTATAATTAATGTGAAAATTTCATTGTTTGCTTGTAAATTATTAAATGTTGGAATTAAGTACAAATGGAAAATGAATATTTGGTCGTGGCAAATCTTGTGGTTTCACAATTTTGAAATGAATGTAACAGATTTATATTATGTGTACAAATAATTAATTAAGTAAAAATCACTAAATTGAAAAAGGTGCAAAAATATATTTCTATTAGGTAAAGGGGTCAATTTATTATGGATTATCAAACTAATGGACTTAAATGGTAAATGCACCAAATGAACTTAAAGTAGATGGTTTTCGGTGATTAAATGCATGAAATTTGATTTTTTAAGGGAAAAATTGTAAATTTGTAATTAAATGGAAATTAAAACAAACGAAAAGACAAAAATGTTATCATCTCCTCTAATTTCCTATTTTGCAAACCGAATAATTGAGAGGAAGAAACTTCCGGTCATGGAGTTTTTTCTTGCATGATCAACAAACGAACCAACCGGATCTAACCCGAGGAAAAGCTAATGTGTCAGATTAGTCGGCTGCTTCATTTTTACAACTATATTTGTCGAGGTAAGTTTGTAGTATATAATATATATGTTTGTTTCCTTATGATTATGTATATCAATTGTTAGTTAAATTATAATTAATGTGAAAATTTCATTGTTTGCTTGTAAATTATTAAATGTTGGAATTAAGTACAAATGGAAAATGAATATTTGGTCGTGGCAAATCTTGTGGTTTCACAATTTTGAAATGAATGTAACAGATTGATATTATGTGTACAAATAATTAATTAAGTAAAAATCACTAAATAGAAAAAGGTGCAAAAATAGATTTCTATTAGGTAAAGGGGTCAATTTATTATGGATTATCAAACTAATGGACTTAAATGGTCAATGCACCAAATGAACTTAGAGTGGATTGTTTTGGGTGATTAAATGCATGAAATTTGATTTTTAAGGAAAAATTGTAAATTTGTAATGAAATGGAAATTAAAACAAACTAAAAGACAAAATGTTATCATCTCCTCTAATTTGCTATTTTGCAAACCGAATAATGAGAGAGGAAGAAGCTTTCGGTCATGGAGTTTTTCATGCATGATCAACAAACGAACCAACCGGATCTAAACCGAGGAAAAGCTAATGTGTCAGATTAGTCGGCTGCTTCATTTTACAACTATATTTGTCGAGGTAAGTTTGTAGTATATAATATATATGTTTGTTTCCTTATGATTATGTATATCAATTGTTAGTTAAATTATAATTAATGTGAAAATTTCATTGTTTGCTTGTAAATTATTAAATGTTGGAATTAAGTACAAATGGAAAATGAATATTTGGTCGTGGCAAATCTTGTGGTTTCACAATTTTGAAATGAATGTAATGATTGATATTATGTGTACAAATAATTAATTAAGTAAAAATCACTAAATAGAAAAAGGTGCAAAAATAGATTTCTATTAGGTAAAGGGGTCAATTTATTATGGATTATCAAACTAATGGACTTAAATGGTCAATGCACCAAATGAACTTAGAGTGGATGGTTTTGGGTGATTAAATGCATGAAATTTGATTTTTTAAGGGAAAAATTGTAAATTTGTAATGAAATGGAAATTAAAACAAACTAAAAGACAAAAATGTTATCATCTCCTCTAATTTGCTATTTTGCAAACCGAATAACAGAGAGGAAGAAGCTTCCGGTCATGGAGTTTTTTCATGCATGATCAACAAACGAACCAACTGGATCTAAACCGAGGAAAAGCTAATGTGTCAGATTAGTCGGTTGCTTCATTTTTACAACTATATTTGTCGAGGTAAGTTTGTTGTATATAATATATATGTTTGTTTCCTTATGGTTATGTATATCAATTGTTAGTTAAATTATAATTATTGTGAAAATTTCATTGTTTGCTTGTAAATTATTAAATGTTGGAATTAAGTACAAATGGAAAATGAATATTTGGTCGTGGCAAATCTTGTGGTTTCACAATTTTGAAATGAATGTAATAGATTTATATTATGTGTACAAATAATTAATTACGTAAAAATCACTAAATTGAAAAAGGCGCAAAAATAGATTTCTATTAGGTAAAGGGGTCAATTTATTATGGATTATCAAACTAATGGACTTAAATGGTAAATGCACCAAATGAACTTAGAGTGGATGGTTTTGGGTGATTAAATGCATGAAATTTGATTTTTTAATGGAAAAATTGTAAATTTGTAATTAAATGGAAATTAAAACAAACTAAAAGACAAAAATGTTATCATCTCCTCTAATTTGCTATTTCGCAAACCGAATAACAGAAAGGAAGAAGCTTCCGGTCATGGAGTTTTTTCATGCATGATCAACAAACGAACCAACCGGATCTAAACCGAGGAAAAGCTAATGTGTCAGATTAGTTGGCTGCTTCATTTTTACAACTATATTTGTCGAGGTAAGTTTGTAGTATATAATATATATGTTTGTTTCCTTATGATAATGTATATCAATTGTTAATTAAATTATAATTAATGTGAAAATTTCATTGTTTGCTTGTAAATTATTAAATGTTGGAATTAAGTACAAATGGAAAAGGAATATTTGGTCGTGGCAAATCTTGTGGTTTCACAATTTTGAAATGAATGTATGATTTATATTACGTGTACAAATAATTAATTAAGTAAAAATCACTAAATTGAAAAAGGTGCAAAAATATATTTCTATTAGGTAAAGGGTCAATTTATTATGGATTATCAAACTAATAGACTTAAATGGTAAATGCACCAAATGAACTTAGGGTGGTTGGTTTTGGGTGATTAAATGCATGAAATTTGATTTTTAAGGAAAAATTGTAAATTTGTAATTAAATGGAAATTAAAACAAACTAAAAGACAAAATGTTATCATCTCCTCTAATTTGCTATTTTGCAAACCGAATAATGAGAGAGGAAGAAGCTTCCGATCATGGAGTTTTACATGCATGATCAAGAAACGAACCAACCGGATCTAAGAGGAAAAGCTAATGTGTCGATTAATTAATTTGCTTCATTTTACAACTATATTTGTCGAGGTAAGTTTGTAGTATATAATATATATGTTTGTTTCCTTATGATTATGTATATCAATTGTTAGTTAAATTATAATTAATGTGAAAATTTCATTGTTTGCTTGTAAATTATTAAATGTTGGAATTAAGTACAAATGGAAAATGAATATTTGGTCGTGGAAAATCTTGTGGTTTCACAATTTTGAAACGAATGTATGATTTATATTATGTGTACAGATAATTAATTAAGTAAAAATCACTAAATTGAAAAAGGTGCAAAAATATATTTCTATTAGATAAATGGGTCAATTTATAATGGATTATCAAACTAATAGACTTAAATGGTAAATGCACCAAATGAACTTAGGGTGGTTGGTTTTGGGTGATTAAATGCATGAAATTTGATTTTTTAAGGGAAAAATTGTAAATTTGTAATTAAATGGAAATTAAAACAAACTAAAAGACAAAAATGTTATCATCTCCTCTAATTTGCTATTTTGCAAACCGAATAACAGAGAGGAAGAAGCTTCCGGTCATGGAGTTTTTGCATGGATGATCAAGAAACGAACCAAACAGATCTAAACCGGGGAAAAGCTAATGTGTCAGAGTTGTCGGCTGCTTCATTTTTACAACTATATTTGTCGAGGTAAGTTTGTAGTATATAATATATATGCTTGTTTCCTTATGATTATGTATATCAATTGTTAGTTAAATTATAATTAATGTGAAAATTTCATTGTTTCCTTGTAAATTATTAAATGTTGGAATTAAGTGCAAATGGAAACTGAATATTTGGTCGTGGTAAATCTTGTGGTTTCACAATTTTGAAATGAAGGTAACAGATTTATATTATTTGTACAGAAATAAGAAGTGCCTCTGAATGGTTGGTTTATTGATATTATGAATTTAAGTTAATGCCCGGTTGAGTGTAGTAGTTGATTTGGATACAATTGGAATGCCAATAGGGTTAGTGTAACACCCTATACCCGGCCCGGTTGCCGAGCCCGAATATCAAGATGCCACACCACCGTCTCACATCACACAAGTACAAATGAGCTGATTATTAAAAAAAACATCTTCCATTTTAGCATTTACATGAATTTTAAGTCAAGTATACTCCTAATTATTAGTAAGAGTTGCTACACACATTTTAATTGATCATATAATAACAGTTGTACATACATGAAGGCCAATTAGCAAAATTTCAAAACTAACTACATAGGTATCGATACTGGAACATATGTATCGATATTTTCCCTACACGGTATTGATATCGATTGAAAAAGTGATACCAAAACAGCATTTTGTTTCTCGCCTAAAAATGAAACACAAGAAATTATCGGTACCTTTCAATAAGTATCAGTAATTTCACCCCAAGTATCAATACTCATGATATGGTATGAATACCAGATTACGATTCTGACTTCCTACACATTTGAAAATCATAAAGGTATTGTTTTTAAAACTCGAATATCAATACCTTTGCTCCAGACAATAAAAATTCAGCATATTTAAGCATAAAAACCATTCCGACGCAAGTCTATTCAACATACATCTTATACCATATCAAAGAAATGTCAAAACGACTATAGTAATAGTTTCAAGTATTGAGAATAAGTCCGAGCAAAATTCAACATTTCATGATTCAAATCTTTAAATCCTAAGAACAAATAAGCTTTGGAAACATCCAAAATATCATGGCAAATACCAACAAAAAGTCTACCACATTGCCTTTATTTCCCAATTCATAAACAAATAATAAATCACCTATGAAGTATTACTAGAGTCTCTCTTAGATCAATCCCTTGAAACCACACCACTCACACCAATGCTAGTAATCTGTAATGGATTAAAATGGGTGGGTGAGCTTAACAAGCTTAGTGAATGCCTGGAACATCTACCATGCAAACAATTCATCAAGCATCAAACAACTGTATAGCACAACCTCAATAGTTCCAACTCTAATGGCATGTTATACACACTTAGGTATTATTTATTAGTTCATTTACATGGTAATCACGTTCACTTTTAAGCATATATCACATTACACATATAATCACATAACATTTAAGCATATATCACAATTCATAAACATATTTATAGATGATTTGGCACTTGAGCTATGAAGCGTAAAAGTGGGCTTTATCACCACTCATCAAATACATGGATCTCCAACACACCAAAAGACTTTTAGAGTTGAACATATCCCAAAAAGCGAAGCATATAGCTAACACTCTCCATCACACCAAACATGTCTTGTTGAATGGAGCTTAGCTCACATTCCCTTATCTATCCAACATGTCCTAGGTCCTCAATACCCAAATCACATAACACATATAGGTGAGTACTTACTATCCTATGACATGCCAACAATATCCAATGGTTTCAAAGTTCATAAGGCCATAATATTTGTTATTAAACACATATTTTACTTACCATTTCTGCACTTTTTCATTGCATAGTCACACTATATTCACGACATAATCGCAGTCATATGGCACATATAACATGCCCACAATCAACTCTTTCACAATAACCATTATAAGATTATATCACATGTCATAATATCACAATTTAATCCACAATTTCACAACACATATTCACATATTAAATCAAGAGTATGAGAAAACTTTCACTCATAATTTAGAGTAAGGGTTTAGGCTACTACTAAATTCTCAATTAACGCATTGAATCGTGTCCACAAGCAGCTATTTTAAACACACCAATATGCTTTCGTTGAAATACTGAAAGCTCAAACTAGCCTTTCCTTAGCTCATAGAAGGTCCTAAAGAATCTAAAGCTTTCACACAATAATTCACACAATAATACAATCAACAATCAGCTAAGGATTCACCTTAAACAATAAAAAACATAAGCCTAAGCTAAATTATCACGTAACCGAAACCCTTGACATAACAAACTTAAAACCTAATTATCTTGGTTTATACGCAATCGTTTTGCCTTAAACTGATTCCATTCATCTAATTATTCACCTACGACTAATTCTCAAGCTTTAAAATACACAAAACTACCCAATTCATGGTATCCAACTTTTTTGACAAGTTTTGACTATTTTCACAAAAGTTCATTAAA
This sequence comes from Gossypium raimondii, assembly GCF_025698545.1. Taxonomy (NCBI): domain Eukaryota; kingdom Viridiplantae; phylum Streptophyta; class Magnoliopsida; order Malvales; family Malvaceae; genus Gossypium; species Gossypium raimondii. Next base: position 30,149,451 of record NC_068571.1, on the reverse strand, counting down.
ACTCAAGAAATCTTTAACGAAACTTCAAATTAAGTTTAGAAACATCTAATTCTATAAAAACTAATTAAAAAACACTTTGTAACCACGATTTTACCCAAAAACCCAAAATTTGCCATTAATGACCCAATTCAATAGCTAAAAACTTAATTTTGAAGACTAGATAACATTAAAAACTAATAGAAAGATGAATGATTACCTTCGATGGAAGAAAGTCGAGCTCTTGGTTGAAAACCTAGAAAACCCAAAAACTTGACAATGGAAGAAAAATGAGCTTTTGGTTTGAGGCTTGGAAATCAAAGGCATATAGTTTTGGAAATCAAAATCGAATGGGAGAGCAAGGGAAAACAAGGACGAAACAAAAAAAGCAAGGGAAATAAACTATCGTGAGTTTGGTATACAAGAAGGGAAAAATAGGTTGAATTTTAAAATTTGGTAAAACTACTTCATAAACACAAAATTTTGACCCTTTTTACAAATCAGTCCTTATTTCAAGATTGAAAGCCTTTTTAATATCCTTTTCAAAAATTGATTTAATTTTCAAAATGCCATAGACAAAATTTTTTTTGAATACCATGCTAACAAAATTCTCGAGCTCACTAAAGCTAGAATTTCTAAAATACCCCTAAAACTCATAAGCCCAATTTTGGGGTGTGATAGTTAGTACATGTGCTTGTATAGGATCACACTTTGGTGCCTCTGTTTGCACTTTAGTGCCTCTGTATTTGCACTACGGTGCCTCTGCTAGCATTCCGATACTCTCTAGTGTGTTTTGGGGGAAACTTGAATATTTGAGTTAATTTTCTATAGTTCAATGGGCCATGAAATTTTACATTTAAATGTTAAATTACTCTTGAGTTTGATTTATGTACAATAATTTGTTTGTGTATAGATGTATATGAATGGAAGCATGGATTGCTTTGGTTTGAGCTATTGTTTATATTGAAATATATGAGATGAACATATTGATTAGTATAGTTTGATAAAGAATATTAGCGCCTTGGTATAGTTATATGATTCATAAGTCTAAAAATATGTTATCTAGTTATGTTTGTGGTGTGTTTAGAAAATTAACTGGTTATATGAGTATTTTAGAAAATTTGATGTTGTTTCATTTGGTTTAACGGGTAAATAAAGCTTTAAATGGTATGTGATTACATGAAATGAATTATGATTTTTGAGTAATGAAATGAAGTATGATTTAGTAAATATGTATGAGTGGTGAATTTTGAAAGTGAAATGTTAGATATGTTTTATACTATGTTTTGATTGAAATTATATATGAAATATTACGCCATCTAACCTTATGAGGTGGTGTGTATAGGGAAGGAAAGTTGACTTATGACATAAGGAAATTATGCTTGGTTATTTGACTTAAAATGTTTGGCAACTTAAGTTTCTTTTATATGAACTTACTAAGCATTAGTTACTTACATATTTGTTTTTCTCTACTTGTTAATCATCGAAAGCTCGATTAGTTGGAATATCATCGGAGCACCATCATACTATTCATTCGTCATATTGGTAGTTTTGGTTGTTTTGGTTAACGGTTATAAATGACATGTAATAGGAGTTTATTTATGCTATCTGAAAATGTGATGTGGTTTAAGTTTATATGCTTATATGCTTTGATGTTGGCTTGTAAATGTATATATATATAAGTTTAAAGCATGAATTTATGGCATTTAGTTTGAGTTTATTTGAATGTTAACTTGTGGTACCAATGAGGGTACATTGGTTAGACATTTAAATTAAATGATTTATGTGTTTTGGCATGTAATGGGGCTTGAATGTTGATTTGATAACTTGGTTTGTTTTGAGTTTATGCCAAGCTTATATGTGTCTTAATGACCTTCATTGATGAATTGAAAATGAAAGTGAAAATATATGGTATGTGACATTGACCACATTCGGACGTACTAACGTCCAGAGTGTGAATACTGCAATAAGATATAGAAATATGAGTCAGTATCCGCAAGTATACCGATCGAGTTGTAATATAGTTTTTACAACGGAGTAAGTGAGTACTCCGAGGATTGTACCCAAGGGAGGCGAGTGCTAGGTCAATTCTAATCTAAACACTAAAATGATCTAATTAGTACTTTAAATCAGTTATAATATTGATAACTCTTGAAAAAAGTTATATTGCAAACCTCTAAACTTGATTAATTGTCTATACTTAAGTGGTTATATTTGCAAATTTAGGATATTTTTATAACATTGCATCATGAAGCTTGGACTGTGCTTTCAATATTACTATATGTTACTTTTGTTGGTGGAAGGAAATGAATTGTTTGTGTTTGTGTTAGGTATAGGCAGGAAGAAGAGAAATGAAGGAGTGAAGTATTGTCATGGCAAAAGGTTGGACAAATTGCTAGCAGAAATTCCATGGCAATTCCAGGAAGATGCTGACGCAACACTCAATCCTTGTCACTCTCAACCATCTGGACGTGTACTAGATAAATCCACCTGAAAAAGAGGGAGAAAAGTGTGTGCTGAGAGAGAGGACCTACCCTATAAAAGAGGAAAGAGAGGAGAATTCTAAAAAGGAAGGATTTACAAGAGAATTTAGGAGCGATTTGTCTTCTCCAACAAACTTGTGTGAGAAATCTGGAGAAAAAAAGAGAGGGTAGCAGTCAAAGCACAAAGTAGAGACGCAAGGAAGGGGACGAATCATTCAACCTTGGGTCTTGTACCATATTACACCACTAGAGTTGGGAGCTGATTTGGCAAAAGCTTTCTGAAGTTCTTCCTTCATTATCTTGATTCATTTGTATGGATTTTTTAACTGTTAAATGATGTTGTTAAATGATACCTTTATTTTGGATGTCGATTTTCAAACCATGAACTAATCTTATCAGGTTGAAATTACTTGATGAATCTTTATCTCCATTAATGATCAGGCAATATCTTGACTAGATCTACTGTTTTATTCGATTTGCATTATTTTGAAGGCGTGCTTGCAATCTCTAGACCTAGATGGATGTATGGTATGTTCACAAACTTGATTTAATTTTGAAAAGGTTAGATTATTTGGATTGTAATCGAATGATACAATTGACTACTCGAAAGAATATTCGTAGCACTCTAGACATAGAGCTATACTCTGTACAGAGTAAGGAAGAAACTATATGGGGTATCATCCTTGAAGCTTGTAGACATACAAAGCCTTAGGAATGGTAGCTTGAAGCCTGACTCTCGAAAGAAGCAGATTACTATAGTTAGATTCTGAACAGTAGACTAGCTAAAACTTTTTCGTGGCATTATTGTGTTACAAGGTTGTAATCTGAGTAATTCCAACCTTTCCATTCAATAGTGTTTCTCCTCTCAACTTTGTCTTGTTACATTGCCACAACGTTTTAAGTTAGTTACCTAATTTTAATATTGCATACGTGATTATCCTTTACAAAATTTGTTACTCTATTTCCTTTTTCCATAACCTAATTCATATAATTCATAATGATAACTTAACCAAATTAATCATAATCGATCCCTGTGATGATGGTCTTACTTACTACTTTATTACTTGATGCGACGTGTACACTTGCACATTCGCATATCATTCACACGTGACAAGTACAAAAACATAAAAAGGGTGGTTTAAGGGTTTTTAAAATAATAAAATAAAATAACATAAAAGAAATAAAAATTTAAGAGATAGAAAAGTAGAACGAATCAAATATCGATTATGGGTGATTAGCTCGCTTCGATGGTTCCTATCAAATGTTGTTTTGGGTTCCTCGTCAATCAAATAGTCGCTACCTTAGCAGGATCTTCCGATTTTCCTCTAACATAATGAGTCAGCAAGAACTATTTATCTTCCGAACTCATAGTCTAGTCTGGCTTGAGGTGAAGGTGTTCACAGATAGGCAATACCAATTTTAGGTTAATTCTCACCTTGATGACTTCCCAAAGTTGTCAGGTCTAGGGTTTATTTCTCATTCTTCCTTTCCCAAACAGCTGATCTATTGAGTAACCCTACAAAATAGTTAACAGATCATACGTCCACTCACTAACCCCCCATAAAGGGATTAGTTCCTCATTATTTTCACAGACAATATAGATTCAATATAAAGAGAAAGCATGCTAATTAAATTGATAGTGTAGAGTATATGAAGGAGCTTGATTGTATTGAGATTTAATCATGAATCCAAAAAGTTTGAATGCTTTCCAAAATTTAGATCTCTTGAAAACAACGAAGAACAACTGAAATAAATTCTAAAACCTAAAAACGAAAAAAAACTAAACTAAATTTGCTAAAGAAAATCTAGGCTAAGTGAATGATGTTCATAACCTGTTGTAAAGGAGCCTATTAATAGAGTTCAGGTGGCCGTATTCCTCAGCCCTAGGTTAGCTGACGTTCCCTAGCTTTAGGTTTGATTGTGCAGACCAAAATACCCCTATTTCGTATTTAATTCTTGTTCCATAGTCAATGTCGCAACACACTAGGACCTATGTCACGACATGGCAATTAGTATACTCCTTTTGGGCTATCTTCAGGGGTATGTCGCGACATCGAAGGCAATCTGGAGCTTTCTCCATTCTGCTCCCTATGTTGTGACATCGAACATCCCTTATTACGGCATAGCGACAAGTATTGGTTTAGTACACCTTCTAAATGTCTCCTGCACACTCAAAAAGTGTGTTAGCTCTCCCTTAGGCCACATTCGACCCCTAAGGTCAATAAAAGACTCAATTTGCATATTTTATTGAATGTAAATAAAACTAAGAAAAAATAACTAAAACATAATGAAAATGCTTTTGTTCAAGCTCCTTAAATGCGAAAACTAGTTTAATCTGCTACACCGAAGTATGGCAAATCAAACTCCCCCACACTTTAGTCATTGCTTATCCTCAAGCAACATAAACAAAAACAAGAAATAAAGCAACGAACCTTGAGCAAATATCATAAAAGTATTGACTTCGGAGCATATGACTTAGGCATTTCATGCATACTAACAACTTTAACATGATGATTAATTGACTTGCCACTTTTGATCACAAACATCTAAGTTCAATATGTTACAAAATATACAAGTATTAAGGATCTCACATGTAGGGATCCATCAATAAATTATACAAGTACTTTGATTATCCGAGAAGAATACAAATAGTCGTTTATGCGTATGTTTAGTATGATGTCCATTCATGTATAAGGATATTTAGGTCCCATAGGACTTTTCAACTTGTAAGGTTCTGAGGCTTAGGACAGGTACGGAATTCAAAGATAGTAAGCATTAAGAGGGTTACAAGCATGAAAATAGTTTGACACATTGTGTTGATCCCTGTTCTTCCTCCTTAGTGACCCTTTCCCGCTCAACGTCTTATTTCTCCTTCTCTCACCTTCCTTGTTTCTCCACATAGGAAATCATAACTTGACATAATAACTACAATTAGCCTACGAGTTTCTTTGCACTCATGAACTAGCTTTTTCTATTGTTGTGACTTTGTCACTTTTTTTTCAATTTTTCTCATTCAAGAATGCTTTTAGTTTTCACGAACTTTTTCTACACGTATTTCTTTTTGAATTTTTCTTTTGTTTTTCACTTTTAGGCTAACTTATAGTTCCCATATCACACCAATCTTTCCTATTTCACTTTATTTTTACAAACTCCACCATGATGTATCTGTTTAACCCTTAATATGTATGGCTAGACGTCTATAGCCGTGCAGTGCAAGACGAAAGAAAAATAGTAAATACAAATTAACATTTAAAGCTCAGTAATTTGTAATGAGGTTCATCAAGAAGTGTCAACAGGCTCAAAGATTAGTACTAAAGGTAAAATATAAATAGGAAAACTTTTTGGCTCTAGACGTGTTTCAAACAATGCATGAGTTCATCCCTTAACATCTCAATATGCAGAAATTTAATCAACCAAACAAATACAAATTCAATCATTTATCATTCGTACTAGCATGCTCGTTTCCTTGTATTTTCTATATCATTCGGTATAATTGATTGCTTAATACCGATTTACATTGTAACATATAGAACTTAGTAGTCTAATAATCAAAATTTTAAAATCACCTACCATCATACCAAATTTATTTGTAAACACAAGCAACCTATGTACATGCTCCTAACCAATCACTTGTATTTTTACAAGCTCAAGCACACCAAAGACAAGAAAATATTAAAGAAAAATTGTATAAATTGAAAATAAACAAGTTTTCTATGTTACCCCTCACAAACTTTAATTGACATATTGTCCTCAATGTGTAGCCCATAAATAGATAAGAAAAGAAGTTATCGGATTGATCGTGGTCACCCCAACTGCTAATGGTGGGTGCTTCCTCCTTTGATTGTGTAAAGCTCGAATTGTTTCTGTGTCATTTGTGTAACGCCCCAAAATTTTAATTTTGCGTATTGTGAATGTGTGACACAAAATATCTGTCTGCTTTAGTGGTTATGTGTTTTGGGTGTGTTTGGGAGGTGCAAATTTTGGTATTTTTATGAATAAGCCCTATCTTTGGTCAATAGGCTTTTAAGTAAAAGTTGGAAAATAATTAACAGAATGGGCCTACTAGTCTGGTGGATAAGTGGAGTGTTGGTGTGAAGGTCTTGTGTTCAAATCTTGGCGTGGGCATTATTTTTGCTCGTGTGTCTAGGAGAGTTTGAGATGGACTAAAAATCTGAGTAGTGGATTTAGTGGGGAGATTGATGGAGAGAAATAATGGATTGGGATGGTTATCAAATATTTGTTCATCTTTTTTTCTCTTTTTTTTTACTTTCCCCAAAATCCTTCCACCCTCTTGTCGTTTTTCCCTTCATTGCTGTCGAATTTCTGCTCTCTTTTACCCTTCATCTTCTTGATTTTTCTTTTCTCACTCTGCCTCGTTTCGCTCCACGTTTGTCTATGATCGTTCGGTAAGTTTTAGATAAGTGATTTGTCTTCATTTGTTAACTTTATTCTGAAGTGTTTTGTTTATGACAATTAGGGGAGGATTCAAGGACTCATAATCACCAATCGGAGTATTAGTTTGTGTGGGAATTACTATTCATCGGTTGAAGGTAAGGTTTAGTCACTTATGGGTTAAAACCTCGATACTAGCTCGATTTGGGATCACATTATGTGAGATTAAATTAATGTTATTTGTTCAATTATAGGCTTTGGAGTGCTCAGTGACTGTTTTAGCATCAAACAAAATCAGGTGTGTACCCAAAACGTAGAAAACGAGATTCGGTGAAAAGCCGAAATTGCTTGCTATTTGGACAGTAGCAGTAGGCTAACTTTGAAAAATCACCATAAATTGTGGAAATCAAATTAAAGGATAAAAAAATATGTAATTAAATCTTACTGAGTCTAGTTTCTCATAGAAGAAATGGTGTAAGTAATGGATTTGTAAATCGTGAGATATAATAAGTTTTGTGAGACAAGTTCAGAATGAATTCGGGCTCCCCTGTTCTGATTTTGGAAAATCATAAAAAATTGGAGAAAAATAATTAGGGGTTAAAATTTACAAATTTAAATTATTAATGAGTGTATTTTGAATATAAACAAATGGTAACATCATCCAAATTTTTTACTAAAAGATAATTAATTTTTAGCAAATAATGGTCAAAGTTGTTAGGTAGCAGAATATGGGTAAGATTGAAGATTTTACTGTACTTATTGGCTGAACAAATAATTCTGAAATTTTTATGGTAGAATTTTATTTGAGTGTAGTTTCAAAAACATCAAGCGGATCTTGATTTTGAATTCTGTAGCTCAAGATATAAATAATTTAGTAACAGTAACTCAAGTAGACAACTTTGAAGGAACATATTAGTAAATAGTGAAAACATATATGAATATTTAGCTAGCACGGGTTACATTAAAAATGGACCACGCGGCCAAGGCCAATTTGCCTAGTGGGCCACACAGGTGTGTGGGCCCACACGGGTAGACCACATGGGCGTGTAAGCCCATTTTCACTGAATTGATTGCTAAGGTTGCACGGGTCGCCCAAGTCGACTATGAACCTACTGTAGGGTCAGTAAACATCACTTAGACCCCTAATTGTATGAATTGACTGTTTGATTTATATATGTGTTGAGCATGATGATAGTATGCTTGTATACTAAACTGGTTATATGTACTGATGTCAGCTGCAAATTACTATTTTGTGTTGCATTCGGTACTACCTGGAGTGTAGGAATGGGTGGGTTGATTTGATCCCCACATAAAGTGTAAGGTTGGATAGAGATGGTGTGTAGAGGCTGGTTGGGTAGGACTTTGTTACTGAATACTGCATGACTGCTACTGATACTGTGATGGGCTAACGCCCTACTGCATATTTGATACTGTATTGAGATGGGCTAAGGCCCAAACTGTTACTGATACTGAAAAAGGGCTTAGGCCTAGGACTGCTTTAACTGTGCACTGTGATTTGCTATTTTTTTTTGTTGGATTACACACTGTGTTTTCGTAAACTCACCCCTTTTGTTTAAATGTGTAGAGGAAATCCCCAGATCTAGACGGATCGGTGCGGCAGAGGACTTGGCGGTGACCACGGTTTTGGACTTTCATGGTTTTTAACTCATATTTACGATAATTGGTTTTATTTCTATTCTATTTTTACTGGCTAAGTTTTTGGGTTTTAATTATCTTTACCTTATGGATTACAACTGCTAGTAGTAGGAAACCTCGGTTTTCAAAAAAAAACAAATGTTTTTCCTAAAGGCACAATTGTTTAATCTATTTTAAAAGCTTTCGCAAACGAATAACGTTTTGAAACTATCGATTAAATGAGCAACACAATGTTGGAACTAATAAGATATTAAGATAAGGAATTCAATGGAAATGGTTTTAACGATTCGACACAGTTTTCAAGCACCCTATCATGTGACATCGCTAGATCCAGCCATAATGTCTGGGCTGAGTTTGGGGTGTTACACTTTGTGTTGGGTTCCGAATAAATTTGAATGAACTACAAAATAAAAAGTTTTATATATATCCCTAATCCTAGAAACAAATTTAATCATCCCTAAAGTAATTAATACAATCCCAAAAATAACTATTCAATTTATTAATGAAAAATGCAAATTCCTCAAAAAAACATTCAATTCATCTACTCCTAAAACTAAAATCCTACTAGATTAACTCTTTAATATTAATCATCATCTTCCTAAAATCCTCTTTTTCTCCTTTCCTCTTTTTGTTTAGTTTGTAGAAGAACAAATTGCTTGAATAAATCATCACCGAGTACTTTTCTTGAGGGATTCATGGTTTTATCCATCCGCTTGATGGGTACTCCTACCCTTTTACATAATTTCGTACTTAGATGAGGGAAGAATATTCCCTTTCCTAAATTCTTTGTACAGTAAACCATGTTCTTATGTATCCATGTTCCAATACATCCCTGTTATAGGCCATATTCTTGAACAGACAAACTTCATCCACATCTTGTCTTTTGGTGTCATTAGCTCTTGATTGAATGTTTCAGGTATTGTTGTTCTCGTTCGATATGTCCACATCTCTTTCCCTTCCGTTAGAAATCTCAACATTTCCTCCGTATCTATATTTCTGAATTCCTTCAAATATGTTTTATAGAGATAATCACAATAATAATATGGCACATCATAAATTTGACAAATACCCATCTCAGTTACCGGAACATTAACCCCTTTAACCTTCACAAAAGATCGCATCTCGTAGAATGGTCCGGTTGCTTCCCTTTGTTTCAATGCAAGATAGAATTCTTACGCCACAGGAATTATTAGGGGTTCTTCGGATGGCAAACAAAAATTTTTCCATTCTCTTTCAGTTACATTCTCCCATATTCCTTTGCAATTCCTCGTTAGAGGGTCAAATCCCTGCTCTTGAATAAAGGTATATGGTTGTAGTTACTACAAGTATTTATCCATTTCGCCTTCTTAGAACTCAACAGTTGGACTTGAAGCGCTTACACTGAAATTGGCCATTTGATAATCTATTCTTGCTGAAATATATTATACCAGCAATTTAATCTTTTTTGTGATAAAAAAGGGTAGCAATGTGTCCTATTTATAGATTAGAAGAAAATAATAAATTATTCAAGAGTTATAGTTTAGGTCTACTAAATAAGAAGTTAAAGAATACGAATCCTAATATAGTTAAACTACAAAAATTTCAATAGTTCAGGTTAGTTCGAAAAACAGAGTTTACACAGTGGTGATGCGGCATTCCTTAGTGATGTCGTGACGTCAAGGGAAAGTTCCAGAATAAAAAATTTGTTCATTGTCATGACATTTGAGAGCAGTGTCGCTACATGCCAACCAAATTTCTTTATTTTTTTGTAAATTCACTACTTTGGTCGTCTTTTTTATTATCACTCTTTATGTTTGTTGATTTCCCATTAATTCCTTGGAAATCCTAAAGTGCACTACACTGTAAAGTTTGTTCATCAATTACGGTGTTAATTGTTCATCCAAACTAATGTTTTACTCTTTTGCCATTAACGAGAAAAGATTGTCCCTCTTTTCTGATCAACTCTATTGTTCCATGAGGAGCTACTTGATTTATTGTATATAGACCTGACCATCTTGATTTAAGCTTCCCAGGAAATAATTTTAATCTTAAGTTGAAAAATAGTACTTTCTGTCCAGGCACAAATTCACGCTTTTTGATTTTTGCGTCATGTTGAAGCCTAGTTCCCTCCTTAGACATTTTAGTATTTTCATAGGCAATATAGCGGCATTTTTCCAATTCCTGGAGTTGAAATAGTCTTTCTTCTTTAGCTAATTCTAGATCTAGATTTAACACTTTGGTTGCCCAATATGCATTCCTCTCCAATTCAATTGGTAAGCGACAGTTCTTACCGTAAACTAGTTTATATGGAGATATGCCTAAGGGAGTTTTATATGCTGTTCTGTAAGCCCATAATGCGTCGTCTAACTTGGCTGCCCAATCCCTTTGACTTGGGCTCACTGTTTTCTCCAGAATCTGCTTTATTTCTCGATTTGATACTTTAGCTTGCCCATTAGCTTGTGGGTGATATGTCGTTGTCATTTGTGTCTTATGTTATATTTAGCCAACACTGCTTCAAGTAGCTTGCTATAGAAATGAGACCTTTCGTCACTAACCAACGCTTGCGGTGTACTGATTTTGTATCATTAGTAGGTAATGCGACAACTTCAACCCCTTTTGAGACATAATCTACAGCCAGGAGGATGTATTGATTCCCAAATGAACTCAGAAAAGGTCTCATAAAGTCAATCCCCCAATCATCAAACACTTTAACCTCAAGTATCCCTATTGGCGGCATTTCATCCCTTTTTGATATGTTCCCAATTCTCTGACACCTATCACATCCTTGTATGAATTCATAAGCATCTCTATTCATAGTTAGCTAATAAAATCCTTATTGGAGTACCTTTTGGGCTATCCTTTATCCGCCAAAGTGCCCTCCACAAGGAGATTAGTGACAACCCTATAAGATATCTCTTCCTCTACTACACATTGTCAGACTAACTGATCTGTACATTGTCGAAACACTTATGGTTTCTCCCAAATGTAATTTCTTGATTAATGGGCTATCCTTTTTTTTCTATAGCCAAGATGTCTACACTGGGAAAAACCCTTTTACAATATAATTGACATAATCTGCATACCATGGTGTTATATGCTTACCTGGTCTAGGTTGATTAATGTCTACTCTGAATAATTGCTCATCTGCGAAAGTCTTCTTAATTTCTTCAATATCCTCTGCTTTTATATTGTTCTAAATTCTGGATAAATGATCTGTGATTTGATTCTCAGTACCCTTCCTGTCCACTATCCATAAATCAAATTCCTGAAGTAATAAAACCCATCTCATTATCTGGATTTTGTTTCTTTTTTCTTCATAATGTATTTTAATGCGGAGTGATCAGTATACACATATACTCAATTTGTCATTAAGTAAGGTCGAAATATTTGGCAAGCGAACACTACCACCAGCATCTCTTTCTTAGTTGTAGTATAGTTGCACTTGCTAGATTTAGTGTTTTGGTAGCATAATGAATGGCCCTAAATAAATTATTCTATTTTTGTCCCAAAACTACACCTATTGCATAGTCACTAGCATCACACATGATAATAAAAGGTTCTGACCAATTCGAGGTGATTATTATAGGAGCATATATGAGTTTTTCTTTTATTACCTCAAAATATTTAATACAGTTCTAGCCAAATATGAAAGGTGTCTCTTTCTCGAGGAGTTGATTCAAAGGTTAGAAATATGAGCGAAGTCTTTTATAAACCTTCGATAAAATCATGCATGGCCTAAAAGATTTCAAACACCTTTAACATTTGTCAAATTCAAAAAATGCTCTATAGCTTCTATTTTGGCTTTAACTACTTCTAAATCTTTTCCCAATATCTGATGCCCTAAAATCAATCCTTCTTTCACCATGAAATGGCATTTTTCCCAGTTGAGCACTAAATTAGTCTTTTTGCATCTTTTTAACACTTTCTCAAGATTACCCAAGCATTCTTGAAAAGAGTTTCCAAATACTAAGAAGTAGTCCATTAATAAATCCAATCCTTCTTCTAACATATCAGTGAAGATAACAGTCATGCATCTCATGAAAGTTGTTGGAGCATTACATAGACCAAAAGGCATTCTTTTAAAGGCATACGTACCAAAGGGACACGTGAAAGTGGTTTTCTCTTTGTCATCGGGATTAATTGGGATTTGATGATTCCCTGAACACCTATCAATGAAACAAAATAATCTTTTCCTGCTAAACGATCAAGCATTTGGTCAATGAAGAGCAATGGAAAGTGGTCTTTTTTCATTACATCGTCAACTTTCGGTAATTGATGCAAACTCTCCAACTAGTAACTATTCATGTTGAAATTAACTCATTGTTATTAATCTCAACTACAGTTAGACTTCCCTTCTTTAGAACACACTAGGTCGGGCTAACCCATTCACTATCAGAGATAGTACAAACAATACTTGTAGCTAACCATTTAAGCAATTCCTTTTTTACCACCTCATTCATAGCTGGATTAAACCTACGCTTAGCATCCACCATAGGTTTTTTCCCTTCTTCTAATCTAATCTTATGCTGGCAGAACGCAGGGTTGATTCCTGTAATATCAAGAATTGTCCATCCTATTGCTTTTTTATGAATTTTCAGGACATTTAATAGGGCTTCTTCCTGTTTTGCATCTAAGCTTGCGGCAATAATTATTGGTAAAGTTTTTTGCTTCCCTAGATATCCATATTTTAAGTGGTTAGGTAATGGCTTTAGCTCTAATTCTGGGGGTTTGACAATAGATGGTACCATTTTTACTGAGGTTGGGACCATTTGCTTTAGTTGTTCCTTATTTTGTCTCCACCGGTCCAATTAGGTTACCATGTGATTGTTCTCTTGTTCTGCACATCCCTTTCTTCTATTTCATAACCCATTTATTCTTTCATACTGAACTCTAATTGGTTACATTCTTTCTCTTTATGGTCTATAGGTTCCAATTCATGGCTTTGTATTTCAGGACATTCTTCCCAGGTTGATTCATTAATGCTGGAATTTTCCAATATTTCCATGACTTCCTCTTTGGTTTTTGTCCAAATACTTCTGTAACACCCCGAATTTCGGGCCCAGAAGAAATACGTTTTGAAAAAGGGAACAAGTGCAAGGAAGTGACATAAATGAATGTCTGCTTCAGTGGTTAAGTGATTTAGGAGTGTTTGGAGAAGTCAGAGGTTCAAGCCTTAGATAAGCAAAATTTTTATTTTAAGTGAATAAAATCCTTGGATCTAGATAGTAGGTTCTTAAATTATTGTGGTTAAAATATGATACAAAGGAGTTGTTGGTCTAGTGGTAAGGGGCGTGTGGAGTGTATATGGGGCCTAAGGTCCAAGTGGTGGCGCATCAAAAAAGGGAGTACTTATTTTGCTGCCTAATTCATATGGGTAGGTAACTGTAGAACAGCAAAAGCTGAAATACGGCGTTGAGACCACACGAGTGTGCGATCGCTCGTGTGGAAAGCCAAACCTGCGAATCATGGGCGATAAACTGTAGAGGCCTTCATGAGCATATTCATGGGCTTGGGCGATAATGGGCCACGTTGGGCTCAAATGGGCCGTGTGGGCTTAATGGGCTCATGGGCCCACATGGATAAAATCCACGATTTGTGGCAAATAATGTATTGGGCTATGTGGATTCTATAGTCGTGGCAAAATCTAGCTGAGCGGACCGCAAGAGCGTGTGGGCCCACTTGGGCCGAGTACTGGGCTTTGGGCCCATTTACACTGTTATGACCATTTAGGTTACTTGAGTCGCTCGAGGCGATTGTGAACCTTTCAAGAGGTCAATAAATGACCGAAATACCTTCATAGGGTAAAATTACTAAAATACCTTCATAAGGTAAAATAACTGAAATACCCCCATAGGGTAGAATGATCGAAATACCCCCATAGGGTAAAATGACCGAAATACCCCCATAGGGTAGAATGACCAAAATACCCCCATAATGTAAAATGATTGAAATACCCCCATAGGGTAAAATGACCGAAATACCCCCATAGGGTAGAATGACCGAAATACCCCCATAGGGTAAAATGACTGTTATACCCCTAGGAGATGAAATGATTGTCATGGCATTATGTTATGTATGACTGATTTGCTCTATGATATGTATGGCTATGATTGAGCATGACATTTTGCATACACGTATGATATTATGTCACGATATATTGCATGGGGATGGGTTGTTATATTTGGAGGAAGTGTATCGCACTGATAAGGTTGCACGGGTCGCCCAAGACGACTGTGGACCTACTGATGGCTATATGCCATTTATTTTACTGGCAGCTTTGCTGCAATACTGTTTAGCGCCGCAAGCGGTGCTAATCTTGGTGTGTCCGACTGGGTGGGTCGATTTTATCCCCATATGGTGTGTTTGGCGGGATGGAGTGGTGTGTAGAGGCTGGATTGGGTAGGATTTCTAACTGCATATCTACACTGATTAATGGTTTTGTACTGTTACTGCATCGATTAATGATATTACATATTGTTCACTGCATGACTAATATCCGTTACTGTTATGGGCCAAGGCCCCATTGATAATATTACTAAAATTACGCAAAGGCCCAACTAATTACTGGCATTGTGATGGGCTCAAGCCCAATCATCTACTGTTACGTGAAAGGGCTTAGGCCCACACTAAACTGGACTGTTACTATAACGGGCTCAGGCCCAAACTGCATTTATCTACTATTAAATTGTCTGTTTGCTTATTAGGGGATTACACACTGAATTTTTGTAAACTCACCCCTCTATTTAACTGTACAGGTAATCCCCATTAGTAGGCGGGTCGGTGCTGCGAGGGACTCGAAGGTGGCCACACTACTACAGCTGTTCTACACTTGCTTTTACTTAAATTTAAATTTTGTGTTGGGTTTTGTTTATGTAATAAGTCCATTTATGATTGTTTAAAATTTTAATTGGGTTTTTACTTACTTATTTTAAATTGCTAATGTAGGAGAAGATGAATTTACAAAACAATTACTGTTTTCAAAGACACGTAATTTAAACATTAGAGTTTTCAAAAGCTTTCGCGATTTTAGATCAACCTATAATAACAATGGTAGCTAACAAGACAAACTTTTTGACTTGATGATTTGTTAAATAATAATAAAGAGGTTCTTGAACTTAGGAACTAATTCAATGTGGCACGCCAGATTCAGCCATAACGTCTAGGTCGGGTTTAGGTAGTTACATTTAGTGGTATCAGAGCTAGGTTACAAAATTCGGCTGTGGAATGGGTTTTGAAAATATTTGGAATTTTTGGAAAACTGTTCTTGAAGTGTTTTGGAAGGTTTACAAGTGTGGCACACTGAGTCTCCAGAGCCGAATTCGTAAGTTTTCTTTATACTGTAGACTGCTTGAACTGAAATACACTGAGAGACTACTATAGATAGTAGGACTGTACTGAAACTCATTAGTTAGAGTAAACTGATACTGTATGAAACTAGAAACTGTAGGGAGATCTTAATTTGCGAAAACAAAACTCTGATTACTACTTTTCATATGACATCTGTTAATAATTACTGGAATTACAAACTGATTCATAAAACTTCTTAAACAGATAATACGTTATTTGATATGAGCACAGGAGGTACACACGGACGAGGTACAAGAGGCCACGGTAGAGGCCATAGAAGTGTTCGAGTTGGGTCCCCGTCGTTTGGCCATATACCTAATTTGGAACTAGAGTGCGCAGTGGAAGCGTAGTGGTGGAGTCTGTGTTATGCGACTGGTCTGACAATTGGGAATTTCGAGGATTAAATTTCTTTAAGGAAGGGGGAATTGTAACACCCCGAATTTCAGACATAGAAGAAATAGGTTTTGAACAAGGGAACAGTTAGGTGACTGCACATAAATATTTAGTTGTGCAAGGAAGTGACATAAATGAATGTCTACTTCAATGGTTAAGTGATTTAGGAGTGTTCGGAGAAGTAAGGGTTTCAAGCCTTGGCTTATGCAAAATTTTTATTTTAAGTGAATAAAATCCTTGGATCTATATAGTAGGTTCTTAAATTATTATGGTTAAAATATGATACAAAGGATTTGTTGGATCTAGATAGTGTGTGGAGTGTACATAGGGTCTAAGGTTCAAGTGGTGGCGCATCAAAAAAGGGAGTATTTATTTTGCTGCCTAATTCGTATGGGTGGTAGAGTTGGATTGAGATGCTGCTAAATGGAGTTTGAACTGGTCATAGAGAGAATTGATGAGGGATATTTCGAGAGATTCAAGAAAGAGAATATTAGGATTTGGGGTGGTTGTTGTTGTGGAGAGCTATGTATCATCTCATTTGTTCCTTGTTCTCGAAGGGAGAATGGTGAGGTTTTCAAGGTTTTTGTCGCTTTCTCCAACCTCCATTGCTTCCATTCCTAACTAGTGGTGGTCGAGGTTGATTGGCACATTGCCTAGGAACCAAGGGTGCGATGATCATTGATTTTTGAAATAAGAGTGTTCGGATCAAAGGGAATCTATAAATCGCATTAGGTGTGTAACCACCCCACTGTAACTGTAGAATGGTAAAAGCCAAAAAGCCGAAATACGATGTTTAGACCACACGAGTTTGGGGTGTTACAACTTTCCCCCGTCATAATATCGAATTTTAGTTTATTCTGACTATCCAACCCGCAATAAAAATGTTGTATTTGAACTGCAAAATGTATGCCTCTGCCTAATATAGACATAAGGATTGACTTATACCTTTCCCACGCTTGCCCCAAAATTTCAGTGATACCTTGTTGGAAATAGAATAACTGTGTGTAACTACTTAGTACCTTAGTCATAGGCAACATTCGAAGAAGGAATAGTTGCACGAAATCAATCCATATAGTGATGGTGTTTGGAGGAAGTGTCTCTAACCACATTTTCTCTTTCCCCTCTAACGCAAATGGAATCAATAATAATTTGATAGTCTCCATTAGAATCCCTGCATAGCTAACATTGCTGCATATATGGTCAAATTTCTGTAAAAATGCTATGGGATCTTTGCGTATATGGTTGGAAAATCTGACATTATTAAAGATCCATGTTAATAAAGCACAGTTTAATTCAAAATGTGAAGTATGGATGACAGGTCGGGAAATGCTAGATCTTAATCAATTTAAATGTCCCTAAAACCTGTATATTGTTAACGATTTATATACGAATCTTATCTATAACTTAAGAATTTCCTAATTATTGTTAGCGATTTATATACGAACCTGTAAACTTACAAAATAGTTAACAGATCATACCTCCACTCGCTAGCCCCCCAAAAAAGGATTAGTTCCTCATGGTTTTCATAAACAATATAGAATCAACATAAAGAGAAAGCATGCTAATTAAATGAATAGTATAGAGTATATGAAAGATTGAGATTAATCATGAATCCACAATGATTTAATGCTTTCCATAACTCAGATCTCTTGAGAGCAACGAAGAACAATTGAAATAAATTCTAAAACTTAAAAATGAAAGAAAAACTAAACGAAATTTGCTAAAGAAAATCTAGGCTAAGTGAATGATGTTCATAACATGTGCCAAAAGAGCCTATTTATAGAGTTCAAGTGGCCATCGTCCTCAACCCTAGGGTAGTTGAGGTTCCCGAGCTTTAAGTTTGATTATGCAAACCAAAATGCCCCTATTTTGTTTTTAATTCCCGTTCCAGAGTCGATGTCGCGACACACCAAGACTTATGTCGCGACATGGCTATACTCCTATAGGGTTATCTTCAGGGGAATGTCGCAACACACTCAATCTATGTCACGACATCGAAGGCAGTCTTGAGCTTTTTCCATTCTACTATCTGTTGCGACATCGAACATCCCGTGTTGTGACATAACGACTAGTATATGTTTAGTATGCCTTCTAAAGGTCTCCTGTACACTCACAAAGTGCGTTAGCTCTCCCTTAGGCTTCATTTGTCCCCGAAGGTCAATAAAAGACTCGATTTGCACATTTTATTGAATGTAAATAAAACTAAGAAAACTTTAACTAAAACATAATGAAAATGCTTGTATTCAAGCTCCTTAAATGAGAAAAATAATTTAATTTGCTACACCAAATTACGACAGGTCAGACATTTAGGTATATTCATATGAAAGTGAGTAAGATATGGTTGAATGATATACTTTAAAATGTTTATTTAGTATATGTGAAGTATGCTTGAGGAATGAACTTGAAATGTCAAATCGAGTCTAGTTAAGGTGTTAAATTATGGTGTCAATTGTAGGTATATTGGTTAGGCACCTAAGCTGGTTGATTTTGGTATGGTTTTGGTATGTTTTAAAATGTTTTGGTCATGTGAAAATGATTGGAATGGTATGGTTTGCTATGCAAGAAAAGATCAATGCTTTCGCTTGTTTTAAAGTCATTTTGAGAAGGACGTAGCCTACGACATGGGCTGTCACACAACCGTGTGCCACACATGGCCACTCTACACTGTCGTGTCTCATTATTGTTTTTAGTGCAGGTTTCACACGGTTTAAGACATGCTTACGACACGGCCGTGTGTCTCAAGTCAGTATGTAACACAGTCTAGCACACGGCCTGCGACACGGCCGTGTGGCCCTATTTCAAATACCCACATGGTTGGACACATGGGCTAGGACACTATAACACCCTAACCCATCTTCGTCACCAGATTAGGGTTACAGAGCATTACCAAACAATCAAAACAACATTTAACATCAAAACATCTCAATAAAATCATTTAACATTAATTAAATAAATCTCATTAAAACCTATCAAACATATGCATTTGGGCCCTAAATCGAGCCTTCGAGGCCCTAAAAATAGTTAAAAACAATTCGAGACTAATTTGAAACAATTCAGAAGATTTGGGAAAAAGATGCAAAAATTGAAAACAGGGGTCACACGGCCGTGTGACATAACCCAAGCCATGTAACAATAGAACAAAGGGACACATGGCCATGTCCCAGCCCGTGTCTCCACCCGTGTAACTCTCTAACTTGCTACACAAGGTAGTGTCGCAGGTCGTGTGTTCATAACAACCCATTTTTAGTGGTGTCAAAAAAAAAGGTTTTGAGGCCACAAATCCGATGAGTAAGTTCGTAAATATTATTATTTCATATTTATGAGTCAAATATGGTTTTAAAAAGGATTTTGATATGGTAATTTATGTTTTATAAATAATTAATTAAGTTCAAGTGGTAAGACCCTAAAAAGTCATGTGGTTTTAGAAAACAAGGTATCATGACCTCGTTTCTATAAACTGAGCCGTAAATATTTTTATAAATATTTATGGATTATTATTAATGTTTTATTAAAGTTTCGTTAAGAAATTTTAATGTTCGATAGTTAATTAAGCAAAAGGACTAAATCGTAAAATTTGAAAATGTCAATCGCTATTAGTTTAAAGGTGTTAATTGATTAAAGAATTATAATTGGATGGCCTTAATGGGTAAATTACCCATTCTTATGTTGGTGGATAGTTAGTGGGGTTATTTAGTTAAAAAAATTATGTTTATTAAATTATAAAAACATTATATTATGTTATAATGTTAATAAAATAAGAAAAAGAAAATAAAAGATGATTCATTCATCTTCTTCACCATTTTAGTCGAATAAAAAAGGGGAGAAGCTCCAAGCTTTGGCCAAGCTTCAGTGGATGCATGTGGGTCTGTTTTTCACCTATTTCTAGTAATTTTTATGTTTTTGAGGTCGCTGCAACTAGGTCGTTGCAAATTTGAGGTATTATTTGTTATTAATAAGTATTTTATTAAGTGATTTTTGATGAATTTACTGATTAGAGATTAAATTGTTGAAATAGTAATAGTTCAAGGATTTCATGTGAAATTGTTGAAATGGAAGCTAAAAATATTTGACTATTATGAATTTGCAATAAAAATGGTTAATTTGCATGGTTTAGGCTTAGGGACTAAATTCCATAAAAGTAAAATGTTAGGGCAAATTTACAAAAATGTCAAAATTGACTAAATTGCAGAAAATAAATTATTTTACCATCTAAATTAATAAATTGAATGAAATTTTAATTTAGATCAATATCGAGTGGAAAATTGAGGAGAATGGAAAATTACCAAAAATACTCATGTACTTTGACATTTATGCAATTTAGCGAGGTAAGTTAATATGAACTATAATCATTTAAATGTTGATTAAATTGATTATTTAATGTGTTGTTCTAATGTAAATGATTCAATATATATATGTTATTATGCAATTTATCATGTAAAGAAATGATGGAAATTCAACGACATTTCGACGACTATCGAGCCCCGTTTAAACCTTAGGAATTCGTAGCATACAAATGGCATGTCATTAGGGTTATCATGTTTTCAGGTGCTGGTCTTGAATGTCCTACCGATGGCTGAGGTCTGGAATTTGTTGTCGATACTCCACAGCTTGTGTGAGGAGCATCGTATAGCTTACATTTCGACCCACAGCTCGTGTGAGTAGGCTCATTTTACAGCTCGTGCAAGAAATGATATGAAGGAAAGAAAATGTTACAGTTATATGTTAGCACACTTAGTGTTCGCTATCCCGCGTACCCAATGATATTCTAAACGGTTCAACGGGCATGAAAAAGGAAAAGAAAGGTATGTGTTCAATATGAACCAAGACATGTATTTATGAAGTACATTAAAATGGTGAGATACATGAAAAGCATGTTATGTTATGATGGATGATAAATCCAATTGAATCATGCTCAAGTATAATGGTTATCCATGTTAAATTCATATGAGTTATGTTTAAATGAACTAACATATGTTAATCATGTGCTTAGGCTTGTGCCAAGCTTGTGGTTATGATTAATGTTTATGCTTATGCTTGTACTATGCATATGAAACGGGTAAAAAAAGGGAATGAAACTATAAGTTCATAATTGGGATGTATTATGATGTTATAAAAGGTTTGATGTGATAAATGATGTACTTATATGTGAGAAGTCTATTTATGCTATGGAAGAATTTACTAATGTCATGGATAAATACACAAATTAGTGAAATGATAATGTTGATTAGGCTTATGCTAAGCATTTGGAATGGAAGGAAAGTAAGTAAATAGAATGATTCATAATATTATGAAAAGGTTGATGATTATGTATTACGACTTATAAATTCCAATATGTTTTATATGAAAAGTATATGTGATGTTGATGAATATACTCAATTGTTAGTTGAATGGTGTTCAATAGGTTTATACTAAGTTTAAAGTATTGTTGTTAACCTATGTATCATAGTATTAAAGTGATAAGTTGGGTTTCATGTTCTACGAGCTTACAAAGCATTCATTGCTTACGTAGTTATCTTTTTCTTACCTTACAGATTATAGGAAGCTCGATCGATTTGGAAGCTCATTGGAGATCTATCAGACTATCCAACAATTATATCGGTAGATTTTGATGTCTTAATCAAGGTTATAATGGCATGTATAGGTGGACTTGTGGTTTAAGTTAGTTGATTAGTTTGGCATGTATATGTCATTTTGGTTGATGTAACCTTGGTACTTTTGATGCCTCGTTGATGTGTGTTGTTATGACACCATGATAATGTATGTTTGAATGGTCAAAGTGATAGGTGATGAATTGATCTCAACATGGTCAAATTATGATATGTTTTAGAAAGGTTTTGAATAGATGTGCATGATTGAAATATGGTATGCATATATGTTGGTTGTTGGTACAATTTGGCAATGGCTAGATTTGTGTCATTTATATGGTTTTGATGCATATGAGAAATGGTTCAAATGGTAACGTTACTTTGACATGGCATGAATCTAGTATGGTATAGTTGAAATGTGTAAATTGTGATATGATTTGGTATGGAAATAAGTTAGTTGAGGAATGGTCAAATATGCACATGTTTAGGTATGTTTGATACATTGTGTTTGAGGTGCCTTTTGGCATATTGGTTCTATGGATAAATGACCTTTTGATTTGGTCTTATTATACATGTTTTAAGCATGTTTATGGTTTGATTGAATGTTCATATGACTTGTAGGTGTATGCTTGACTTGGGTGAAAGAAATGGCTTGAATTTGGCCTATTTCCTGTCCACACGACCTACAACACGGGTGTGTGTCTCAACCGTATGTCCCCTGTAGGTTTTAAAGGTGGTATTTCGAGAGTTACACGGCTTGGCACACGAGCTTATGGCTTGGCTGTATAACCCAAGTCAGAGAGCTACACGGGCATGGACATGGGCTGGGGCATGGCGGTGTGTCCCTATTTTGAATGTTAAACGTCCTAGCCACATGGCTGTGTGACCCCTGCAGTGTGAATTTTTCCAAATTTTTTCTTAAGGTTTCATATGTTCCCGATTTAGTGTCGAATCGTTTTTAAAGTGTTTTTAAGGCCTCGAGGACTCGAATAAGGAATGAAATGCATGTGTTTGAATGAATTATGCTATGATTTATCTAACGTTTGGAAATTAATGTTTTAAGTTACAATTTTACGGTAATGCTCCATAACCTTATTCCGGTGACGGATACAGGTTAGGGGTGTTACAATGTTAGGCCATGTAACTCATTCACTTAAAACACTAAGAATTTACAAATGACATACAGTCATGTAGCCAGGCAGTGTGTGTCACACGGCCGTGTGACAGCCCGTGCCTCAGGCCGTGTGCTCCATAATTTGACCCTAATTCAAGTCATTCCAAGACTAAAACACACCTAACCATCCATCCCATTTGTGCACACACTCAATTTACCTTATCATCATTCAAACACTTATAAACATCCTATTTCATCTAAACAAAATGCCATTCAAAGGCACCACATTCATATAAAAACATCAAAGATCAAATAAAAAAAAGATGCAAAAATTGAAAATAAGGGTCACACGGCCGTGTCCCAGCCCGTGTCTCCACTCGTGTGACTCTCTAACTTGCTACACACGGTCGTGTCGTAGGCCGTGTGTTAGGTCGTGTAACTCACTAACTTAAAACATTAAGAATTTATGAATGACACATAACTGTCTACCCAGGCCGCGTGCTCCATAATTTGACCCTACTTCAAGCCATTTAGAGACCAAAACACACCTAACCATCCATCCCATTTGTACACACATTCAATTGACCTTAGCATCATTCAAACACTTATAAAAATCCTATTTCATCTAACCAAAATGCCATTCAAAGTCACCACATTCATATTAAAACATCAATGATCAAATCAAAGAAATATAGCCACATTTCAAGCATAGAACCTACTTCATTTATCTACCAAATGATATCACATATGACCATTGACATGCCATCACAAACATACCAACATAGACCATATATTCCAAGTACCTAAAACTGGTCAAAATAACCATTCCAAAACATGCCATCATACCATATACTAACTAGAACCTATGAAGTACACAGGACGATTCATTCACCCATGTTTGCAACTATTATTCATGCCAACATTTACCTTATTAACCACAACAAGCTTGACACAACTCAAGACAAGCAAATTTCACCTGCATAATCTTTCAACCCTATTACATGTCATTTGTAACCATTAACAAAAATAACAATAAATACAAATATGTTAAATAGATAGTGTGACGATACTAAAAACGAAATTCCAACCTGCTGAGCTTCCCGATAATCTACAAGACAGAGAAAATTATTATGTAAGAATTTAATGCTTAGTAAATTCGTATAGGCAAAAATTAACTTACCAATCATATTAAATTAAACAACCAAACCTACTCTCATCAAGTCGTATGTCAAACTCCCTTCCCTATACACATCACCTCATAAGGTTAGTAAATATATCATTACATATAAATTCCAAGTAACTCATGGCATATACATGATACATATTTAGGCTTCATTCATAATCCATCACCTATACATATGACCTTTACACATACTTTCCATTGAAATCATATGGTTAATATATAGTAAGTAAACAATACATCTATAAAACAAAACATATATTAAGAAATAGATTCCATTCATATTTCATCCATCACTCAATAAATTATCAACCATTCTTATATTGTATATGCATATTCACCTTTTCCTGTCATATAAACATTAGTAACATTAAATTTTCATACATGCCTTTCCATTAACCTTTACTTACCTGTTGAACCATATAGAATAACATTGGATACTCAGGAATGCTCACGCATAGTGTGCCTCTTCATGTAACCGTAACATTTTCTTTCCCTTAGTTCTCATACGAGCTGTGAAATGGGTCTGTTCACACGAGCTATGGGTCAGAATGTTAGCTACAGGATGCTGCTTACATGAGCTATGGAGTATCCGCAGCAAATGCAAGACCTCATTCATTGGCAAGACATTCAAGACCAGCATCCGAAACAATATAACCCTGATGATAAGTCATTTGTACCCTAATTATTCACAAGGTTCAAACGAGACTTTTACATCTCAAATCCTTTAGTTAAATTTCATTATAACTTTTCTGTATACCATCATGAATTTCACATTTATAAATTACAACTTTAAATCAACTAACCTTCTTACAATATCCATAATATCAATTATCAAATCAAGATCATAATTCACTTAACTATACATAGTAACTCATTTAAAACATCATATAAAAATAATTTAACTCTATACGAACTTACCTGTGTCAAAAATATGTTCTAACGTGATCCAACGCCTAATAAGCTATTTTGGTTTATCAGCAATTAGTATCCGTTTGAGTTGTTTCTTGGTCTAAATAAATATTTTTATTAAATTAACTCCATTCCAGCATTTTAAATAATTAATTTAACATTTAACCCTTCATAATAAAAATTTACAAAATTGCCCTCAAATTTTACCTTTTATGCAATTTAGTCCTTAAACCTTAAACTTGAAATTTCACCATTGTTAACCATAAATCATGCTAGCTGATTTTTACCGAATCTTATAACAGCCCATATTTATCCACAATTTACAATAATTTCCTTGAATTTTACCATTTTCATAAATCAGTCCCTAAACTTGAAAATAGTCAAAAATTACTTAACAAAATACTTATATTTAACAGCCAAGCTTAATAATCTATAATAAAATTTCAAGAACATCAAAAATTCATCCATGGTAAAATTCTAATCATTTAAAAATTTAAAAAATTTACCCCCCGAGTTAGCTAGATTAAGCTAATACGAGCTCAAAAGCATAAAAATTACTAAAAACGGGACAATTTCACTTACATGCACCTTAATATCGCTTGGTCGAATGTTCTTTATGCTTCACCATGGCTATACAGGTTCAAAAAAAAAAAAAGGGAAGAATATGATAGTAATATATTTTGTCATCTTTTATTTTAATTACTAATTTATCAAATTACAAAATTAACCATTAAAAATAATTAAAATTTCACTAAAAACCATACCACATCCGTCCACTATATTTAAGCTTGGAAAATTTACCAATTTAAACCCTTAATCCTTGTGTTAATCAACTTAATTCAAATAAACCTATAGTGATTAACTTTTGCACATTTTCCAATAATTTTCACGTAATTAAATGTTTAAACGTTAAAATTTCTTAACCAAATTTTAGTATGACCTTAATAACAGTCCGTAAATATTTTATAAATATTTACAGCTCGATTTATAGAAACGAGGTCCCGATGCCTCATTTTCTATAACCACTTGACTTTATGGACATACCACTTGAACCTAATTATTCTTTAATTTAATATAAATCATTAAATCAAATTTTTATTATTGCACTATATTTGACTCGTAAATATTAAGTAATAATATTTACGGACTTACTCGTCGAATTTGTGTCCCCAAAACCACTATTTCAGACACCACTAAAAATCAGGTTGTTACAAACATTGTGTCTAGACTTTGAATGTTCACACGGCCTGGCCACACGACCATGTGACCCCTGTTAAAAAATTTTCAAGTTTTGTCTTAATTTTCTAATTTGATTCGATTTGATCCCAGATGTTTCCAAACTATTGTTAAGGCCCATAGACTCGATTTAAGGCCTTAAGCGTATGTTTACTATAATTCAATTATGTTATTGAATGTTAATAATTAAATTACATGATTGTTTCTCTTGTAAGATAAATGCTCCATTTTGTATGGTAAAACTCCGTAACTCTGTGAAATGGCTTCAACAAAAGGTAAGTTAATATGTATTTGTAATACCCGATTTTAGCCCGGGTAAAAGACCCAAAATGAAGAGAGGCCCGAATACAATGGCCCAAAATAGATGAAGAAACCCTAGGGTTTCTAAGGATTAACAGCGCCGTAACCATGTCCTCCACGCGAACCGGATCTCCGCGGATCTTCACCTGCACAGCAAATAAACGCAAAAAAAGGAAACAAGATCAAAGATTGGAAATCAAGAAGAAAATCAAACAGATTTTTTTCCCTTTATATTTTATTATTATGGCTATAAAAGGGCCATCGATAATAGTCTTAATAAGAGTCTTAGAATGTCGTGCCGTAACGCATTGGGTGTGACATTTTCTTTCTCCGAAATGATAAGAGTCTTAATAAGTAACGTTTTTTAAGTTTTTATCATATTTTTAAATTTTCGACATTAAGACACTAATTAATTAACTAGGTACCAATTTTGGGCGATACGAGGGTGCTAATCCTTCCTCGTACGTAACCGACTCCCGGATCCATTTTTCTAAGACTCGTAGACCAAAGCTATTTTTTAGGTGATCCAATCACACCTCAATAAAAGATTGGTGGCAACTCCCAATTTTTGTTTTTTAAAATCGACAACTAATTTTTTTTTAAAAATAAAAAGAATGGTTTCGACAGCTTGGCGACTCCACTGGGGACTTTTTTTCAAAAAAAAAGAGAGTCGAGCCACAAAGTTGATTAATTTTTGTCTTATGGTCGAGAAAATATTTTTTTTAAATTCATGAGATCCTTTTGCATTCATTATTTTCTTGCTTGATTGATTTAAATATTATTTGCATTACACATTACATGAGTCGAATGATTTTACCCTTCTAAGTGGGAGTGAGAAACTATTCCTTCGTGAGGTTTTCACCTCCGTATAGGATAGTGGATCGCTTTCTGAGTACATCTATACCTATGCCTTCGTGAGATTTTCATCTCCGTATAGTCATAGGGAAAATGTATTCCCCTGAATCGAACTTGATCTAAATGAGACTATAATGGGTGAAGATCGAGGAATCTGCTGGTTCGGGTACCTTTTCCTAGAAGCCGAACTTCATATAGTGAAACTTAGGAATCCACCTTAGGTAGAACTATAGTGAACCCTAGTACATATCTGATTAGGTGTTTTACTATTTCTTGATTATATTTTATGTTGTTATATGACACTGACTTTTTGTGTTTTATTTTCATTGCATGACATGACATTTCATTTCCTCATAAAAGGCGCCGGTTCATATTCAGTTGCTAGATAGAAAGCTTATCATGAAAAAAGGGTTTCTTGATAAAATAGAGGATAATGCGACTGTCCGAACTTGGTCTGAAACAATGCAGCAAGAAAAGGGTGATAGTTTGGCTGACGGGTATGTATCGAAATTATGGGACTTTACGCACATCAGTGTAACTTAAAATAATTTGCAAGAATTGAAGGAAATCTGGGATCAGTGGAATGATGAGGTTAGACAGCTATTTTATAATAATTATGGGGATTTTCCTTATTTACTTGATGTGAAGGTAGACAAGCCTTTGTTCCGAGTCCTCACCTAGTTTTGGAATCCTGCTTACAGCTGCTTTACATTTGGGAAGGTCGATTTGGTGCCTACGATAGAAGAATATGTGGCTTTACTCCGATGTTCAAATTTTCAAGTAGACAGGGTCTACTCGAGAGCGGTAAATGTGCCAACCTTTTCAAAGAACCTGATGAGTATAACAGGGATGAGGGAGCAGTGGGTTGCTACATGGGTTAAGCAAAAGGGGGATAGTAAGTGCGTTCCTTGGAGAAGTTTGAAAGATGCAATTCTAACACACCCAGACATAAGAAAGAGGTTAGATGTCTTTGCTTTAAGTATACACGGCTTGGTTGTCTTCCCTAAAGCTTTGGGGCATGTGGATGAAGCAGTCACTGATTTATTCAACCGGCTTGATAAGAAGGTTACACCGATTCCAGCAATTTTGGCAGAAACTTTTAGGTCACTGAGTGCATACCGAACGACGGGTGAAGGTAGATTTATTGGATGTGCACAACTTCTACTCGCATGGTTTCACAGTCACTTTTGGAAGGTGGATAAGGTTTCGTATCGGGTTTTCTCTAAAAATTATTTACCACTAAAGGAGATAGTAGCTACGCGGAGGAGAGACGACATTTCGGAGGAGAAGTGGATGGCAATTCTTCAAAATCTTCAGGAGGAGGACGTTGAGTGGAGAGCTCCTTGGTTGCTTCCAGATGAGATCCTGTATAGATGTGGTAATTTTGATTGGGTTCTTTTGCTTGGTATTTGGGGAGCTGTTGGATATGCCTCATTATTGGTGCTAAGGCAATATAGGTCAAGGCAATTTATACCTGCGACCCAAGGGATAGCTGATTGTGAATTTTCGTACAGAGATGATGGTTATAGAAAGAAGATTCAAGAGATATCTAGTGCGTGGAAATAGACTCGCCGAATGAAGAGGTTAACTGTGGGTCCAATGACAACTCCTGAGTATCATGAATGGTGGGTTAGGAGGATTAACGATAATACACCTAAGTTAAATCAGGAAAATAGCTAGTCAATAGAGGAATCTTTGCGAGTCGTCCCTTCTGAGTTGGAAATTATGAGACAGGATTTTGAAAGAAGAAATGCGGATTTAGAAAAGAAGATAGAACAGATGGAGGAAGAAAAGGCGAACTTGAGATTGGACATAGACGTTCAGAAGCTTGAAACTGAGAAATTAAAGAAGGAGAAAAACAAGGCTGAGGAGGAGCTGGGTAGTCTGAAGACGGATTATAAAAAGTTACGTCACAATGAGAACTGCTTGGTGGGAAAACTTGAATAATGTATGCAGCGAAATTGAGAAGAAAAGGACAAAGCCGATAGATGGGAGCAGAAATTCCAAGAGATGTAGAGGCGAAACGAGGCTTTAGAAAAGAGTTTGTCAGAAAGCCAAAAGGAAAAGGGCGAGTGAAGGATAGGGTGATCGTGTTGGAAGGATGTCTTCGTCAATATCAAAATCGAAATCTCGCGATAGAGTTGAAAGCAAGCTTGAGCAAGATTGAAGAAATGAAGAAAAGAATCGAAGAGCTAGAAACGGCGCTACAAAATTGTGAGATCTAGATCAAGTACTTGAAAGCAAATGAAAGTCGTAATAATGAACAGCTCCACTACTTTCAGAGTCAAGTTAGGAGCAGAGATTATCTTATGGAGGAAGTTGTGGTCCAGATTCGAGAAGTAGCTTATCATATACAGACTTTGGCAGCACAGGTTGACATGCTGAGTGTGAAGTATGAATTAGAATCGTATCGGGGGCAAGAATTATCTTTGTTACTTAGAAAGATTAGAGTTCTAGGTACAAGGGCAAAGTCTTATTTGTAATTCACTTTATGTAAAGGAATTTAATTTCTAGTAAAGTTTTCTTAAATGGAATTGAATCAAAATTGACGCCTTTTTGCATTCATTTCATGCATTGCATTGCTTCATATGCATTAAAAAATACATCAAAAGATTCTAATTAATTTAAATCACTCTTCAGTTAATCTGGAAACCAATCAACCTACCAAACACCACTACGGTACTCGTTCAAAAACTAAAGACATGGATCAAAGGCTAGAACAGTTCCAGAAGGAAATGCAAGATCAGCTTCAACAACAAATGAATGAGCAGCTTGAGAAGATTCAACAAAAAATGATCGATAAAATGATGGAATCTCAGGGGAGTATGATGGCCAAGTTGACTCAGTTGTTGACTGGAGGAGTTGATAAAGGGAAGGGCTCTGTGCTCAATATTGAAAAAAGAGATAGCGAAGGACCTGTTTATCCCCCAAGCCTTACCCCTGGGGGTATGGGGTCCATTAAGGCTTTGTATATTACTACACGATGCAAGGGGTATACTCTGCCAGGAGTCTTGATTGACAATGGATCAGCGTTGAACGTGTTGCCATTATCTACGCTTAATAGGCTTCCCATAGATAGCTCGCACATGAAGACATGCCTAAATATAGTAAGGGCATTTGACGGTACAGAAAGGAAGGTCATGAGAAGAATTGAAATACCCCTATTGATTGGTCCAACAGTTTACGAGGTGGATTTCCTTGTGATGGACATTAAACCCTCCTACAATTGCTTATTAGGGAGACCATTGATACATTTGGTGGGGGTTGTACCTTCTTCATTACATCAGAAGTTGAAGTTGGTGACAGAAGGTCGGCTGGTGACAATAAACGCCGAAGAGGATATTATAGCGGTTGTATCCAACGAGGCGCCGTATGTGGAGACCAATGACGAATTGGTAGAATACTCTTTTCGATCTCTGGAGTTTGTAAATGCAACATTTGTTCCTGAAGGGAGCAAAATTCTGGTACTTAAAATATCCAGAACTACAGAGATGGTTTTGCAATTGTTGGTAGGAAAAGGCGTTTTACCCAGAAGAGGATTAGGGAAATACCTGCAAGGGGGAATTGGGGTCCCAACACTAAAAGAGAAACAAGACAGCTTTGGTTTAGGGTACAAGCCAGATAGAGGGCCGAGAAGAAAGGAGCTGGAAAGGAGGCAAGAAAGAATAAATGCGCGTCTAAATGGGGAGGAAATCAAATGGGATCCAATGATCATTCCTCACATATCCAAAACCTTCGTATCCGGAGGGACCATTCATTCTGAGAGAAGGGTACTGATTCCAGACCATTCATTCTGAGAGAAGGGTACTGATTGAAGAAAGCATTGAAGAGACGTTGGAAAATGTGCACATCAGTGTCATATATGAGAAGGCCAATGATGAAGGGAGCATGTTAGATATCTACCCTTTTGAATCTGGGAGTGTTCTAGATAATTGGACTGCGGAAGAAATACCTGAAGTATTTAGAACTCTCTCAGAGTAATGTTCAGAACAAACTTGTTATCTTAGCCTAGAAATAATAAGAACTCCTTTGTGAAAAAGGCTTAAGTTTAGATATCATTATTTTAATAAAATACATCTTTACAATTGTTTCAAGCAAATATTCTTTTATTCTTTCCATATAAGTAAATAGATTAATTATTTTTTCATAATCATATTGCACAAATAATGGTACATAAATTCATACATTCTTTTGTAACCATATTAGGTCCTTGTATATCAATGACGTGAATGACGCTGCTACAAACTCAGAGTTTCCTTTTGAACGAAACATGTGTTTAGAGGGATTGCATGACTTTGAAGGTAATGTAGATTGTGGTTTATCCTTGGACTTGTTGAGGATGGTAGAACAGGAAGAGAAACAGATCCTGTCTCACAAGGAAACAATAGAAATTGTAAGCTTAGAATAAGGAAAAGAGGTGAAAATTGAAACAGAGATTTTCGCAAAGACAAGACGAGACCTTGTCGAATTACTCCAGGAATTCAAAGATGTCTTTGCATGGTCATACCAAGATATGCCTGGATTGAGCACGGACATTGTATTGCATTGTTTACCTATAAGGGAAGATTGTAAGCCAGTTTAGCAGAAGCTCAGAAGAATGAGACCTGATATTGTGCTTAAGATAAAAGAGGAGGTCAAAAAGTAGTTTGATGTTGGGTTTTTGCAGGAGATCAAATATTCTGAATGGGTAGCCAACATCATTCCAGTCCTTAAAAAAGATGGAAAAGTACGAATGTGCGTGGATTACAGAGATTTGAACAAAGCAAGCCCGAAGGATAATTTCCCATTGCCACATATTGATACTTTGGTGGATAATACAGCGGGATATTCACTCTTTTCTTTCATGGATGGTTTCTCAAGATATAATCAGATAAAGATACATCCTGAAGATATGAGAAAGACTACATTCATTACTTTGTGGGGAACATTTTGCTATAAAGTGATGCCATTCGGATTAAAGAATACGGGTGCAACATATCAAAGAGTCATGGTAGCCTTGTTCCATGACATGATGCACAAGGAGATTGAGGTTTATGTCGATGATATGATAGACAAATCTAGAATAGAGGAGGAACATGTACAGGTTCTAAGAAAATTGTTCTTAAGACTAAAGAAGTTTCAGCTCAAACTCAATCCGACAAAATGCACTTTTAGAGCTAGGTCAGGAAAGTTGTTGGGCTTCATGGTTAGTGAAAAAGGAATTGAAATTGACCCAGATAAAGTCAAGGCAATACGAGATTTACTGCCACCACATACTCAGAAAGAAGTTCGAGGTTTCTTAGGAAGACTAAATTATATTGCTCGGTTCATTTCACAGTTGACCGAGAAATGTGACCCTATATTTCGTCTTCTAAAGAAACATAATCCAAGGGTTTGGAATAAAGAATGCCAGGAAGCTTTTGAACAGATAAAGCAGTACCTATCCAATACTCTAGTTCTGTCACCACCTAGCCCAGATAGACCCTTGATTTTGTATTTAACGGTGTTCGACTATTCCATGGGATGTGTGTTGGGTCAACATGATGCGACTGGAAAGAAGGAAAAGGCGATATACTATCTCAGTAATAAATTCACTGACTGCGAGATGAGATATTCGTCTATTGAAAAATTATGTTGTGCCTTGATTTGGGTGACAAAGAGGTTGAGGCAATACTTACTCTATCATACGACTTGGTTAATTTCAAAATTAGACCCTTTAAAGTATATGATGGAGTCCACAATGCTGAATGGGAGAATGGTTAGATGGCAAATCTTACTCTCCGAATTTGATATGGTATATGTAAGTTAGAAGGCCATCAAAAGGAGTGCAATAGCAGATTTCTTGGCTAGCAGAGCTTTAGAAGACTATGAGCCCCTGGACTTTGACTTCCCGAATGATGACTTGATGTATATAGAAAATTCTGATGAGGATTTTCAAGAAAATCATTCTTGGAGGATGAACTTTGACGGAGCTTCAAATGCGTTGGGCAATGGGATTGGGGCAATCCTAGTATCTCCAAACGGGGATCATCATCCTTTCACCAGTAAGTTAGACTTTGATTTCACCAATAACATGGCTGAATATGAAGCTTGCATCATGGGTATCCGAGCAGCCATAGAACGAAAAATCAAGACACTAGAAGTATATGGGGACTCGGCATTGGTAATATACCAGCTAAAAGGAGAATGGGAAACGAGAGATCCAAAGTTAATCTGTTATCGGAGATTGGTTCTGGATTTCATTGAAGAGTTTCAAAATATCACTTTCTGGTATCTCCCATGTGAAGAAAATCAAATGGCTGATGCTCTGGCTACACTAGCCTCCATGATTAAAGTGAATAAATTAGAAGACATGAAGCCCATTCAAATCAATATTTATGAGATCCCAGCCCATTGCTATAGCATTGAAGAGGTGGAGAATGATAATTGCCCTTGGTACCAAGACATATTGCAATACGTGAAGGATCGCAAATATCCTAATCAGGCAATGGAGAATGATAAGAGGACATTGAGGAGACTAGCTATTGACTATGTCTTAGATGGAGAGATTCTATACAAGAGGGGAAAGGATCGAGTACTGTTGAGATGCGTGGATGTTGTAGAGGCTAAGGAAATCTTAGAAGAAGTCCATGAGGGTGTTTGTGGAACACACGCCAATGGATTCACCATGGCTAGACAGATCATGAGATTCAGATATTATTGGTCCACTATGGAAAGAGATTGCATCAATTATGCCAAGAAGTGTCATAAATGCCAAATTTATGGGGATAAAATGCATGCACCTCCTGCACCTCTTCACGTTATGACCTCTCCATGGCCTTTCTCCATGTGGGGTATGGATGTCATTAGACCAATATCACCGAAGGCTTCTAATGGGCATCGTTTCATTTTTGTAGTTATTGATTATTTCACTAAGTGGGTAGAAGCAGCCTCGTATGCGAATGTCACGAAGTTAGCAGTTAGTAAGTTTTTGAAGAAAGAGATTATATGTCGATATGGAATGCCTAAAAGGATCATATCTGACAATGCGCTGAATTTGAACAACAGCGCAATAGCAGAAGTCTGCAATCAGTTCAATATTAGACACCATAATTCAACACCATATCGCCCAAAAATGAACGGTGCAGTGGAGGCGGCCAACAAAAACATCAAGAAGATTGTGGGGAAAATGGCTGAAACTTATAAGGACTGGCATGAGAAGATTCTATTCGCTCTTCTTGCTTATCGAACATCTATCAGAACTTCTACTAGAGCAATGCCTTTTTCTATGGTTTATGGGATGGAGGTAGTTTTACCTATTGAGGTTGAAATTCATTCTCTCCGGGTATTAGCTGAACTAAAACTAGATGAGGCCGAATGGATCCAATCTCGGCATAATCAGTTGAATCTGATAGAAGAGAAAATACTAAAAGCTATTCGTCACGGTAAAATGTACCAGAAGCGAATGATGCGAGCTTATAATAAGAAGGTTCGTCCTAGAGAATTTCATGAGGGGGACTTGGTGTTGAAAAAGATTCTCCCTTTGCAGAAAGATTTTAGAGGAAAATGGATGCCAAATTGGGAAGGACCTTATGTTGTAAAAAAGGCTTTTTTCGGAGGAGCTTTAATTTTGAGTGAGATGGATGGTAAAAATTTGTCGAATCCTGTAAACTCAGATTCCGTCAAGAAATATTTCACCTGAAAAGTGGGGTGGGATCAAAGTGAAAACTCTCAAAGGGCGTTTTAAAAAAAATAGAGAGGCCAAGGTGAGAACCCGCAAAGGACGCCTTGAGACCAAAGGGGATTTGAGTTGAAAACCCGAAAAGGGCAGCCCAAACATTGATCAGATTGGGGCATGTGGTGATCTTGATATACCCAAATCAACAGGAAAATGATATGCTACATCTTGGGGCATCGACAAAGTACTGTGGATCTCCTAAACACATGTTAAATTTAAAACGATTCTTAATTTGCACAGAGAAGTTCAAGCTGTGATATCGAAGGCACCTAGCCTTCATATTACTTATACAGAATTTGTTTGTTCTTGTAATACTTTATTCTTCATTGTTCTTGAGTATCTTTTTCTTTTCAAGACACTTGCTATCAATAAATTCGTTTTCTACTTTTCAAGTTATGCCCTAGTCATTATTTTTGAAAACATGTCGCATTAGAATAATGATTGATGGACTAATAAACTTTCACAAAAGAAGTTTTTCATATTACTCCGGGAATTTCTAAATAATTTAGCAACCTGAAACAGGACTATTGTCTAGAACGCACCAAGTTTAAAAGTTTAAAAGCCTAAGAAGGGAAAAGTCTAAATTAAGACTGCTTTTTTGGATTTGGTTGTCTAAATATCGAATGAGATGGCAAGAAGTCTTGATTGGTGACAAAGCTTCAATCACCAAGGAGTAGGAAGAAGTCCCCTATGGAAAGAGAACTCTTCATTTGTGCATTTGGTATGACCCCCTGGGAATGGTGTAAAAGAGTTTCATGATCTGCATCCTTGAATTGTGATAGGATAAGATTGAGGAAAAGCCATATATTTCTACCCTTGGATTACAGTGGGAGAAAATGATAACGAATTTTATATCCCAGTGGTTGAATCTAGAGGATTACAGTGGGGGAAATCTGTGGGTATTTCTTTGGAAATACCAGTCGAATAAAATGGCGTTTTGACGTGTCGACGTTAAAGCCTTAATGAACAGCGAGCAATGAAAACCTAAGCATTAAAAAGAATCATTCTTAAAAAAAAACTCGGCATTCACGCAAACATCAGTCATACATGTCTAGTTAGGAGTATTTGATTCATCCTGATCATGACATCCTAATCTCTAGGCATAATTAGGTTCATAAAATGCATTATACAGGTCATGTTCCCTAGAGAACAGATCAGTGAAAATAGCAGATCTTGCCTTCCTGTACTGGCAGTGAAGCAGATCAAAGACACCAGCCTTGTCTCCTTGAGCAGCAGTGGAGTAGGTTGAAAATAGCAGATCCTGTCTTCCTATATTGGTAGGAAATGGATCGAAGATCTTGTCTTCATGTATTGGCGTGAAGTAGATCGAAGATAGTAGATCTTGTCTTCCCATACTGGTGGCGAAGTAGATCGAAGAAAGCAGATCTTGTCTTCATGATTCGGCATGAAGTAGATCAAAGGTAGTAGATCTTGTCTTCCCGTACTGGTGGCGAAGTAGATCGAAGAAAGCAGTCTTGTCTTCATGTATCGGCATGAAGTAGATCAAAGGTAGCAGATCTTGTCTTCACGTATTGGCGTGAAGTAGATCGAAGATAACAGATCTTGTCTTCATGTATTGGCACGAAGTAGATCAAAGATAGCAGATCTTATTTTCCCACACTGGTGGTGAAGTAGATCGAAGATCGCATCAAGTCTTATCTCCCTGAAGTTGCAGTGGAGCAGACTAAAGATAGCAAATTTTGAGAAGCTACAAGGTGTAAATCCTATCTCCCTGAAGTTGCAGAGGAGTGAATCGAAGCATCAATTCCTATACTTCTGAAGACGCAGAAGAAAAGTACCAAGGTCCAGCACGACCAGACCAAATCGGACATTTTTAAGTCTTTTCTCCTTCCCTGTTACACGATAACGAGAAAAGAGGGGTAGCTGTAATACCCGATTTTAACCCGGGTAAAAGGCCCAAAAGATAAACGGGTCTGTAAGACCCAAAATGAACAGAGGCCCGAATACAGTGGCCCAAAATAGATGAAGAAACCCTAGGGTTTCTAAGGATTAACAGCGCCACAACCATGTCCTCCACGCGAACTGGATCTCCGCGGATTTTCACCTGCACAGCAAATAAACACAAAAAAAAGGAAACAAGATCAAAGATTGCAAATCAAGAAGAAAATCAAACAAAATTTTTTTCCCTTTATATTTTTATTATTATGGCTATAAAAGGGCCATCGATATACTGTAACAGGGGGATTCGAGAAATCAATAAAAACAAGGCATTATTTCACACAAATCGATCGAAAACGCAAAGGTTGATATATATTTTTTGTTTCTGTTATTTATTTTCTTATTTCTTTTATACTGATAAAATAAAAGGAAAAGGTAAACAAGTTTACCTTCATGTAGGTCTGTCACGCCGTGAGACGGCCGAGGGAGCCACCCCCGAGGATCGGTGGCCGGAAACCGAAAGGTTTCTCGATTTCTTTGAGGCTTGTTGTTGATATTTTGAAGGATTTGAACCCAGATTTGAACCTAGATCGTCGGCCGGCGCGGTGGCCGATGACTGGGCCCTGACTGGATGACTAAGTGGGGAGAGTTTTTTTGAAAAGGATTTTGTTTTTTTTAAATGGGATTTAAAATGAGTTTTTTGGAAAGATAGGGGGATTTTATAGGGTACCAAAACAGTACCGTTTTGGAAAGCCCCCAGACGCCCAAAACGGCGTCGTTTTGGGGATGCCGACCCGAATCCGATCCGACCCGGCCAACGATCCGCGTGTTTTTGAGCGGAGGGGTAAATTGCGCTTTTAGCCCCTCCTCCTTTTAATGGTTTTACAATTAAGTTTATTTTAATTTTTTAAAATTCGCCTCTAATTTATTTTAAATTTCAATTTGGTTCCTGCTTGAACGACGCCGTTTAGAGGAGAGAGGAAAATTTCCTTTCCAGGCCCTCTGCATTGTTGGCGTGTTCAATTGGATCCTTTAAACTTCACTTATTTGCGGATTTCTCCCCTGATTTCCATTTTCAGTTCAATGTAGTCTTCTTTTCAATTTTATTTTTTTATTTTATTTTATTTTACTTTTTTAAATTAATTTCAATAATGTAATTATTATTTCTATTTTATAATTTATATGTAATTGTTTTTATATGTTCATATTTTTTTACTAATATTTTTCTCATATTTATATATATATTTATGTAGATATTATTTAATGATTTTAATCTATATATATATATATATATGTTATGTGTATACATATTTATTTTTTTAATAAGTATTCTTTTACATTTATATATATAATATATATATATATATATATATACGTATACATCTTTTTAATTTTATTTTTTGAAAATGTTTAACTACCCACTTATATTTTTAACACACATGTACATGGATTTATATTATTTTTCTTGTTTTCATAAATGCATTATGTATTTTATATATAAGTTTTTTAAACCCAAAATATTATGTGTAGGTTATGTTTACATTTTTTTCTTCAACGTACATATTTCATACCTTTTTTACGTCTTTATATATTTTTGTTTAGTTTCTTTATTTGTTTATTGATTTATGTTTACATTTATATTTTGTTCATTGGATACTTTACATGTCATTGTTGTTTTTATGCATATTAATTTCATTTATTTTTATGCCATTGTTGTATTTATTATTGCATTTTACACTTAATGTAGCATCACCTCATTTTTTTTACTCGATTTTAAAATTTTCAAAATTGAGATAACACTCGTATTTAGGATTTTAAAGGAAATTGAGCCCTAATGTATTGGGTTCCGATTTTCTTCGTTAAATCTAACGATCAAGAGTTGCACATTAATCAAAAAAATAAAATGAAAAGCTTGTTGTCGGGAATTTAATATGTTGTATCCTAACGTATTGGATGTGACGTATTGATTTCTCGAGGCAAAGATTTTTTTAAAAATGATAATAAAGGAAATATTCCAAGTTTAGGATTTTGAGGAATTGTGCCCTAACGTATTGGGCCGCGATTTCTTAAATCTTAAACAAATGAATATTCTTTTAAATTTTTTATTACACGAGTATTTTGGACTAATTCATTTTTGAGGAATTAGAATGTCGTGCCATAACGCATTGGGTGTGACATTTTCTTTCTCCGAAATGATAAGAGTCTTAATAAGTAACGTTTTTAAGTTTTTATCATATTTTTAAATTTTCGACATTAAGACACTAATTAATTAACTAGGTACCAATTTTGGGCGTTAAGAGGGTGCTAATCCTTCCTCGTACGTAACCGACTCCCGGATCCATTTTTCTAAAACTCGTAGACCAAAGCTATTTTTTAGGTGATCCAATTACACCTCAATAAAAGATTGGTGGCGACTCCCAATTTTTGTTTTTTTAAAATCGACAACTAATTTTTTTAAAAAATAAAAAGAATGGTTTCGACAGTATTTTTTTTTTAAAGTTTAAGAAATTTACCATATTACTTGTTCATGCAGTCTTTCTTTAGTTTTGTAGGATATGGAATTCGTGGTTTGTATTCTCTGACCATTGGCTTATTCTCTTTCTTGCTTTCTTCAATCTCATCATTTTTCTCAACAACTTCTAGATCCAGCTTCTTTTCAAGCTCGACTAACCCTTCTACTCTTCGAACAATTATTGCATGGACTTGCTCCTTTGGGTTGGTTTCAATGTTACTAGGTAAGCTACCTTGATGTCTCTCTAAAAACTAGTTTAGCAAGTTGTCCAATTTGATTTTCAAGCCCTTAAATTGATACTTGCTAATTTTTTAGAGTTGTCTCGATGTTCTGAAATCTAGTTTCGGACACCAAAATAAATTTAGCTAACATCTCCTCAAGGTTTGGTTTCTTTTCTTGCTGATAAGGTTGCTAAAAACCTAAAGGGGGTTGTGACCTTTGATTACCTTGAACACCCCAAGAGAAATTTTGGCGATTCCTCCATCTTGGATTATAATTATTACCATGGGGGTTATTATGAGGTCTAGAATTATTACCCATATAATTGAATTGATCATGCTCCATGCTAAACTTGAAGGGAAGACCTTCTGGATTGATCATCCCTGCTCCAGTTGCATGGCATGACATTACCGTATTCACCTATTTAGAAAAATTCAAACCATCAATTTTCTTACCAAGAGCTTCAACCTGACTTGCCAACATAGAAATTGCATCAATATGAAAAACCCCACCTGCCTTGGTAGGTTTTTTGTTATTTAATGTTCAGTGTCATCTCCTCAATAAACTCTTGAGCTGTTTCAGGTGTTTTGTTATTCAATGTTCCACCAGTTGCTACATCAATCATCTATCTAGTTGAGAGGTTTAATCCATTGTAAAAAGTTTGAACTTGGAGCCACAAAGGTAGTCCATGATGAGGACACCTTCTCAATAAATCTTTAAATATCTCCTATGTATCGTAAAGTGTCTCAATATCAATTTGAACAAAAGAAGAGATGTCATTTCTCAACTTAGTTGTTTTGGCCAGTGGTAAAATTTTCAACAAAAACTTGTCAGTCATCTGAGCCCAAGTCATGATAGATTCCCATAAAAGTGAGTTCAACCACAGTTTTTTCCTTGCTCCTCAAAGAAAATGGGAACAACCGTAAGCGTATGGCATCATCAGTAACACCATTAATCTTGAAAGTGTCACAAATCTCTAGAAAATTAGCTACATGAGCATTCAAATCTTCATCTTGTAACCCATCAAACTGAACATATTGTTGCACCATCTAAATTGTGTTAGGCTTAATCTCAAAATTGTTTACAGCAATAGTCAGTCTGGAAATACTCGATTCAATTCCAATAAGAGTGGGTTTAGCATAGTCATACACAGTCCGAGGAGCAGGATGTGCAAGAGGTTGCTGATTATTTTGATTATTTTCTATCTCCACAGTAATATCCTTTTGCTATTGATCGTCTATTAAAATCTTTTGACCTTGCCTTGCTTCTCTAACTTCTCTCTAATTTCTGTGAGCAGTTTTCTCAATCTCACTATCAAAAACTAATGGTTCCAATGGGTTTCCTCTAGTCATAAACCAAAAGAACCTGTCAAAATCAAACAAATGAAAAATTAGAATGTAAAAATTAAATTAAAAACAAAAATATTAAAATAAAAATAAAAAATAGCTAAATCAATAAAAATAAAGTTTTCCTAATATTCTAGTCTCCAATAACAACACCAAAAACTTGATGTCCACAAAACTAACTAAAAATTTGATTAAGGTAAATGCACCTATCAAATAATAGTATAGCTACGATGAGCAAAGATACTGTTCCTATGAGGACTATAAGTACTAGTAATTATTGTCTTTCTATTATTTAACCGATAAATTCAAGTGATTGATTAAAACTAAAATTAACTAAATTAATTAACTACGAACGTAAAAAAAAAATAAGAAAATAATTGATTAAACAACCAAGAAGCAAAACAAAACCCAAGAAATAATTCGCCTAGATTTCATCTATCATTATCAATCTAAATTATGCAATTTCTTTACTTAGTATCTTGATTCGTAGAAATCCCTAAATTATGCTAATATCTCTTTTGAGAGTAAAAGCCATTGACTCTAAGTTGATTAATTGAAATTTCTTTCTAATTAAAACCCCTATTATCGCATTAACTCAATCTGCAGATTCCCCTATTAGATTTTACTCTAATTCAGTAGATTTATGTCGTACTATTTCTAAGACTACATGCAACTCCACTCAATTACGCAATATCTACTCTTAAACAGGGTCTATTCCTCCTCTGATTTAAGCACATCAAATATGGGTCAGTAATCTAGAAATATCAAACCAAGAATTAAGCACACGTAATTGAGAACAAGACCTATAACACCCCAAACCCAGCCTGGACGTTATGGTCGAATCTA
This sequence comes from Gossypium raimondii, assembly GCF_025698545.1. NCBI lineage: Eukaryota > Viridiplantae > Streptophyta > Magnoliopsida > Malvales > Malvaceae > Gossypium > Gossypium raimondii. The sequence goes on along the minus strand of NC_068571.1, from coordinate 30,107,525 downwards.
GTGATGTCACATTGTAGTATGTTTAAAAACCGTAACTTGGTTAAAACAATTCCCGTTTAGAATCTTTTTATTATTACTTATTAAATCTAACATCGTGTTAATTAATCATTCAAAAGCTTTCAAAACGTTTATTCTATGCGGATGCTTTTAAAATAGTTTGCGTATTCGTGAGTATTTTGTTAAAACGTTTGGTTCTTTTGAAAACTCAAGTTTTCCTAAAACTAAAGGTTATAATCTACAGCTAATAAAAAATCCCAAATTTAAGAAAAATCCATAGAGGCCATATTTACAATAAAATTCTCAAATAAAATTTAAAACTCATAATTAAGTACAAAATAGAGTCATATAGGTTGTGTGGCCACCGCTGAGTCCTCCGCCGCACCGATCTGCCCAAGCCTAGGGATTACCTGTACAAATAAATCAGAAAGGTGAGTTTACGAAAACTGAGTGCGTAATCCCCATATAGAACAAGCGGACAATATGCAGTCATAGTCTGGGCTTAAGCCCTTTCTGTACCAGATTTAGTTTCAATTAGGGCCTTAGCCCTATTCAGTACGGAAGCATCCATGCATTAAGGCCTTGGCCCATTACAGTATCAGTTATCAGTACAGTAACAGATATACAGTCACAAAATCCTACCCAACCAGCCTCTACACACCATCTCCGTCCAACCCTACACTCCTTGTGGGGATATAAACAACCCACCCATCCCTACACATCAAAAAGTACCGAATGCAGCACTAAACAGTGGTTTGTAGCTAAGCTGCTACTAAATTAGGTCCGAGACCTTTCAGTACACTTCCTCCGAACAATACCAACCCCCAACAATGCAATGCAATATACAGTAATGACATGCTATATCATAGCAACAGTGCATACAATATTCATTCATTAAATATCATCATGCTCGATAACATGTAAATATATATATCAGTCATACAGTTATTTCAGTCAATTAGGAGTCTAGTTAAGTTTATCGACCCTACAGTAGATCCACAGTCGACTTGGGCGACCCGTGCAACCTTAACAATAAAATACTGACAATGGGCCTACAAGCCCATAATGTTCACCCGTGTGGGCTCACACACCTGTGTGGCCCACACGGCCAAAATTAGCCTTGGCCGTGTAGCTCACACGGCCTAGCCCAAAAATCCCACACGCCCATGTGGTTCACCCGTATAGGCCCACACGACCCAATTTGGTCCGGCCCGTGTATCACACATGGCCCTCCTTGTCGATCACAAGCCCGTGTGGCATCAACAGCCTCACTTTTTAGCTTTTCGTCGATTTTTGTTTACAGTGTTACGATTACACACCTGCTTCAATTTTGACGTCCAAAAACTCCCGAGCACACCTATACCTAAAATCAGAAATAAACACTATATTAATCATTTAAACCATCGAATTTATCTAAATCCCAAAGCAAAGCGATCGTCTATTGAGCGATAAGTCATTACCTTATATGGAGTGGCAGGAATTCCCCGTCTTCAGAACGTTGGCGAGCGATAAACAGCCCTTCGATAAACCCCTAAACGAAAAGAATCCATATAAACACTTACCCCAAATCCTAGTTTAAAGTTAATCAAAACTAGACTTACCGGAAACACGAAGAAAACGATGCGCAAGAAGAGAAGAAAACGATGCGCAGGTAGCAAGGCGAAGGTTCGGCTACGGAAAGAATACGGAAACGTTAAGAGACTTTCTGCAAGAAGGGAAGAAACTGAAAGTTGAGAAGGAAACTAATACCACCTTATTTCACTTACCGAACAGATAGAAATGAAGGTTGCCACAAACGAACGATTGAAGCCAGGAAAAACAAAAAGAAATGCCAAGGGTGGGGGAGAGAAGAGGAATTTGGCGGTAAGGGGAGGAATGAAAATGGTAGAGATGGGGAAAGAAATCGTCAGGAAGATAGAGAGAAAACTGGCTCTCTCTTTTTTTCAAAAAGAAAAGAAAATGATCAAATTTTGGATATTTTCCCCATAATCCACTAATTTCCTCCCACTTACCCCTAAATTTGCTCTCACACTTCCCCACACCCCTCAAACACTCTTTAACCATCCACTACTTCCCCACACACCTCAAACACTCAGCATTTTACCACACCTCAAACTCCTACACGGCACAAGCAGTAAAAATAAATCCTATTTGTACAAGTAGGGGTTCGAACTTTAGACCTCTTGCTCCTTTGCTCTCCACTTAACCACCAGACCAGCAGGCCCATTCTGACATATTAACATTTAATTATAAGCCTACTGACTAGTGATAGGGCTTTGTTCAGAAAAATAAAAAAAATTTCCCAAGAAAAGGCTTAAACTTAAGACCTCTCACACACACCCAGAGCACTTAACCGCTAAAGCAGACAAATATTGGTGTCATAAATACACGGAAACAAATATACAAACTTTGGGGCGTTACAAGATCTAAGTATTTATTGTGTAAAATAAAAATCAAATGACAAAATCCATCGTAGGTTTCATCTCCCTAGGTATTTAGAAAATTAGTTCATGCTTGAAAATAAAAACATCCAAAACACAGTATAACCGAAAGAAATAAAGAAATTCATGATAATCTCCTAAGAAATCAACTGGGAATCTTCAATCTTGATGGAAATCTACTTCAGAATCAGCTTCAATGGTGTTTGTCTAGTTGTTTTCTTGAATATTCTATCTCGGCTCACTCCTATCTTCATATTTTTGCCATATATATGTCTTAGAAGGCCCCAAAAAGCCTAAAAACCACATTTTTCCGCTGTTCAAATTGCAAATTAGCGTAATCGACATGGCTTTCCACATGACTACATGGTAGCCTGTGTGGGTCACACGATCGTGTGGAATGGGTCGACCCGTGTGGTTCATATAACTTGCTCTAATTTTCTAATTTTCGCTTGTTTTTTTTTCTCCTTTTGCTCCCAAATGCTCCATTAAGTATAAAAACATGAATTTAAAGGATTAGGAGCATAAAGTTCACAATTAACATCAAATAATAACCCAAAAATGAATTAAAATAAGATTAAAACATGTTACTTTTAACACTTATCAACAAGAAACAAAGCAAAGTCCATGTGGCAATGTCATTTCTCAAGGTCACAACGAGCAGCAAATAGAGAGTTTCGTCGCAGCAAGGAACCTCAGCTTTGCGACGTCAACTCAAAATTTTGGAATCTTTATAATTTGGTCATATTTCAACCTCGGGTTAGCAAAAAAGCTTTCGTAAGCTCATATAATACTCGAAAATGATTATGTATTGTTTAAAACACATGTTTTACTTGTATTTGCATATATAATGGTGTCGATTTGAATTTTATTGATCATAGTTACTCCAACAACGAATGTGGCACCTTCGGACCTGACGATCAGGTTGGTTAACGGGGTGCTACAATGAGATTATCGATAGCGTGTGAAAGATCATGCAAACCTGTTCGAAATGAGCCCTAGCGGTCGATATGAATGAGTCAATAGACTCACGAGAGAACGAGATAGTAAAATGAGGTTGAGTATCAAATTGGCGTATACTTATATACATGAATGATGAATTGAATTGACATGGATTGGAAATGAAAGTGATTGTATTTTGTGATTAGAAAGTATGGCATAGAATGTATACATTGAGTTACCAATTGAGATACTATATGAAATTGGCATATGAGTTATTAATATATGAATTGAAATGGTAACGTATGCATCATTGATGGTAGTATGTTAATATGATATGTCCATTTAGATTTGTTAATTGTGGCAATGTATGAATTTAAGCATAAGACATAAATAGGTGGAAATGAAATGGTTATGACTAAATCATGAATTGAATTGTTTAGTTCATATTAATGCTAATGTTATTGACTTGAATCATGGTAGTACCACTGAGTATTATCACTCAGCGTACGATTTGTTTATTTTGAGCACAGGTATTAGGGAATCTCAAAGTCTCGAGGATTGATTCAGCTTCCAAATCACAGCTTTAGACTCAACAAAGTTTGTATAATCCCTTTTTAATTTTGATATATGGCATGTACCTAGGATTTGAAGTCAGTTTTGTATTGAAGTGGTCATTATGAATTTTGAATTGGCAATATGGTTTGAGTCAAGTTTAAATATGTTAAATATATATATAGATATAGATATATGAACATGGCATAAGTAGGTTGAAAAAGTTAAATAGTTGAAATTGTAGAAATGGTTATATCTTTTGGATTTGAAGTGATGGTTTGTCTAATGTATATTTAAATATGGTGTTAATGATCAAAATTAAGCATATGAGAATTGTTAAAACTGTTGAAATGGTTGAATTGATATGTTTGATTGATTAGGTGACATGAATTGGTACAAATTGGACCTTTTGAAACTAGTCTGCCACGTCACAACTTCGATCTTTTAACGTCACGATAAGGGGAATTCAGTGAGTTTTGTCACGACTTGGAACCCTTGAAGTCGCAATGTTAACTCAATAGTTTGAAAACATTACAATTTGGAACCTCTTGAGTCACCTTAAGAGCCTTTGTAAGCTTGTATAAGACCTAGAAATATTTGTATAACACGTTGTAGTCCTGTTTTGAACTTAATAATATGTCTTAACTATTAAAATTAATTGTATTTTATCATAGTTTCTCTGACAACCAATGTGGCATCTTATAGCTCGAAATCAACAATCAGGTCAGGTATTGGGTGTTACACCTTTCCTCTTCCGAAAATAAATATGACTTACTGTGAAGTCTAAACCTTATCATGTAATCTGAAGACATCGCCAAATCCAGTCGGGCAATTGATTCTCGCATAGGAAATCATACCTATGTTCCCAAATGTATATATACTTAGCATGGAATTTAGGCTAATCTTCATCTATTCTCTCCCACAATCCAATCTTGTGAAGTTCATCAAGCTGTTAGGTTGAGGGTGGAATATGTTACATAAACCCAAATTGGTGCATCACTCGATCACACTTGTGCAATATCAACTATTGCAAAAACTATCAATGGCACTTTGGCGTGCCAAATATTGGGATCCGTCAAAAATTCAATCGAGATGCATTCTTGAATTCTTGGATCAAAGTATAACATCTATTTAAACTACAATACGAAATTATAAATTTTATTACGTACCTAATATTAAAATTCAAATCCTTACATAATGATTATATAATTGAAAATTTTAAAAACTAACATTGGCTTCTTAATCTACTACAATTTGTTGTGGCAAATTAGAGTCTTTTCAGCACTTAACGAGTTTATTTTCTAGTCATTTTATGTTTATTTGTTACATTTCTAGTTTTATTAGCTTAGATTCATTTTGTTGCAAAATAAGCATTTTTATGCACTTTTTAGTGTTTTGATGACCCATTAGACCAACTCAAGCCTCAAGAATGACTAATAGGCTATTTGAGTGTTTAGGGTTCCATTTAAAGTCAAAGAACACAAAAGATGACGCCACTGTCACAACATCAACATATAGTGTCACGACACTGAACTTCAAAGCATCCAAGGTTGAAATAGGGCCGACATCATAACATGGGGATCCTTGACATCACGACAAAAACCTAGATAGGTGCAGCCACATTTTGGCAACCATCGAGATCGTATTTTTCTTGTTAAAACCCAAATTAATTCAAAGATGTTTTAGGCACTTAAAACCTTCAATTGTAGCCTATATAAACTTGATTATAATCTCATTAGAAGAAAGTCAACCTAGGGATTAGCCCTAGAGAGCCGTCGAATGATATTTTCATACTTTTAATTTTCAGTTTTCTTTAATTTTTATTTTATCATTTCTTATGTTCGCTTAGTCGGAATCTTTCTATTCCAATGTGAAGACGATTGCGAGCGAATATTGTTTCAGAACCACACTTTGATTATTTATCAATGAGCATTCTCTTTTCCTTTATTCTTTTATTCCATTATTTATATTTTGTTAACTTAATCAACTAAATTTTGCATGAATATTGGGATAAAATATTGTGCATAGTTTATATCTTGCATGATTCAGTTATGGAACTGGTTTATTAATTAAGTAATTATTTACCTAAAATAGGGTGTTTATTCAAGAGTATTTAGTATATTAGGAAGTGACACTCCTAGTAGAATATCTAGATAAGTGAGATCGAGAGGGTATCCTGTCGAGTATAACTTGTGCCAAGCAGTATGTAACAGCCCGATTTTGACCCTAATCAAAATAGTGATTTCGGGACAACACACCCGAGTCTGAAAAATATTTTAATATTATTTTGTTTTTATTATGTGTGAAATTTTCGTGTTTTAATTTTGCCGTTTGAGTGATCGATTAAAAAAATGGCTTAATCGTGTAAAATGAAAATTTAGGGGTTAGATCTAAATGTACCAAATTGTTGTCGTCTTTATAAAATGGAAGATTTATGATGTAATAAGGCCAAAATATAGTTAGTGGGCGGCAAAGTACAAGTATAGGCTTATATATATATGTATATATATTTATATAAAGGTTAATAAAATAAACTAATTATTAATGTTAATATATGTTTAATATATCAAAATTAAAGCATTATTTCTCCATATTTTGGCTGACACTAAGAAGAAAGAAGAATGTTTAAAAGCTTTAACATATTCGGCACCTGCAAGCTTGATTAAGGTATGAATTTTGTTCAGTTTTTGATAATTTTTACGTTTTTTAGATCGTTGCTTTGAATACTTCAAAACCCATGTCTTAATTTTGTGAATTGTTGATGATTTTGAAATATGCCATTGATGAATGTTTGAGCTTTATGGTGTTAGTAGGTGAAATATGAAATGTATGTGTTAGATTAACATGTTTCATTTTTGAATTTTTGGTGAATTTGAGTAATTAGGGCTAAATTGTGAAAATAAATTTTTGAGGGACTAAAATGAAAAATAACTGAAATGCATGGACTTGTATGAATACAAGGAAGATTCGGCCTAACTACGTTGTTGTGAGATTTTGTGTATTTTCTGTTTTATGCTATAGGGACTAAATTGAAAAAACTATAAAATATTAGGGGAAAAATGGTAATTTGCCCATTTATGTGTTTTTGGATTAAATTGAATGATTTGGTGAGTAACAGGGTTAAATTTGAATATGTTTAGATCAAGAACCGAAGAAAATATAATTAGATCGAGGGAAGTCGAAAATAGTCGATTAGTCGATTTCATCCGTCGATATCCGAGGTAAGTCAATAAGCATTTAAATTTGTTACAATTCATGAATATATAAGAGATATGTAGTAAATTGAATTATTGAATTGGTTAATTGTCTTGGCCGAATGTATATGCTAGGACAGGGATTTTATTTCGAGTTCGATTCGATTGATAATCAATGTTTGAAGCCCATACAAACCTTAGGGATAGATGGGATACTTATGTCATGAAATAGGATTTCTGAAAAGTGTTTTTGTGTAAGACCACATCTGGGACGTTGGCATCGACTTGTGTTTTCGTGTAAGACCCTGTCTAGGACAGTGGCATCGATCTATGATTACATGTAAGACCACGTCTAGGACGTTGGCATTGTACGAGCCCTACGATTATCCGCGTATCCTTTTAAATTCTGAACGGTTAAACGGGCAGTGTTAAATGAAGACGGATATGTAATTGAATTATATGTGCAGGTATGTATTAGTTAAATGAATATATGGAAATAAGGTAAGTTATCTATTTGGAATTATATATAGTATGTGAATATAAATTTTGAATTATCATGTTTGTACATATATGTGTAATTCAGTTTTTAGTTGATAACTATGTTGCTAAAGGTGAAAGTTTTATATGCATTTATACAAGGTTATATTCGGTTTTATAATTGTATATGTGATCAAAGTATGACTATGTAATGTATGATATCTTTATATAGTAAATTATGTGCCTTTAATCTTTACTAGTTAAATATTGCTTATGCTTATGACTTACTAAGCTTTAAATAGCTTACTGTGTGTGTTTGTATTTGTTTACCTTTGTTTTATAGATTTTGAAGTCGTTATGAGCTTGGGGATCGTCAGTAAAGCTTCACACTATCGACTAACGACGGTTTATTATAAGCTGAAATTTCTTTTAAAACTATGTCATGTATAGACTAGCTTTGGAGTTTGCTTAATTCGAAAATGTATGTATTAAAGCCATGCAAAAATGGCTTAATTTTCTTGTTTGTGTTTGGTTTTTGTTGAATTAAGACTTAAGCTTACTTTGATCATGGTTTAAATTTTATGTGGATGATATTTATATGGTGATATTTCATTAATGTGTTTCGCAAATTAAGTTGTTGAGGTAAGTAGGTTTGTTATATTTCTTTAGATAAGTAATATTAAAATAATGTTCAAAGTTATGTAATATATATGTAAATGATAAGTATAGTATGTTTGAATTTAGTAATTAAGTTAGTATAGTTTAAGAATTATAATTTAAAGTATGCTTGTAAATATTGGTGACTACTTACTTTGGCCTATTAATAGAGTAAATGAATGTTTATATGTTCTAGTGTATTTTGGATTAAGACTTATGGCTTGGATATGAAACTAGAAATGGCATGTTTCAATTGTATAGGTTGGTATAAAATAATGATTTAAGTGTATATGTATAGTAGGTTAACGGGATGGCCTATAATAATAAGTATGATATGTGTTTTATAGCATAATACAAATATAATATGGATTGGTTGATACATATAAAAACTCGATTATGTAATGTGTAGCTTAGTATGGTAAAGAAATATGGACTTTGAAAATGGAATATTTGAGACCATATATGCATAAGTTATAAAGGGAAAATATGCGGTTTTGATTCTTGGAAGTTTTAAAGTAAATAGTGTAATGTTTCTTATGATTTTGATTAATAAACCTTATAGTAGGTTTCATTAAATATACCAAAAGTAGATATATTATTAAGCCTAAAGTGTGTGCATAGTAATTATATTTTTTATTTGAATAACTTAGAAGAACATGTGTATTATTGAACTATCAAATGTGGTATGAAATAGTGTAATATTCGGTGATATAATTAATGCTATATAATATGTTAAGTTGTTCGGTCTTTGTACATCATTAATTTATGCAAGATATATGTATAAGAACAAAATAAAATTGGGACTTGTAATATGGTTGTTATGTTTTTTTAATATGTGCATGTTTGTCAATTTTAAGAAAATGAAAATTATATTACCTCTGATTGTCTATGAGTTAATTTCATTGATATTTATTCGATGTATGACAAATAAGGATATATGTTTGAACATGTATTTATGAAGCAAATGCCAATATTGTTAAAGTCATATTATAATGTTTGAATTATATATGCATTGAGTGCTTGTAACATGATTTTCGTTACTCATTATTTATTTCAATATGTGAGTAAATAGTAGACATTGACATGCTTAAAATTCTAGAATATGATTTACGGATGAATTTTAAGTTGTGAAGTTAATTTGAGCTTTAGTTGATTAAATGAATTATATGTATTATAATTATTTGCATGTGTTATGATTTATAAATTGCGATATATTGTTTCAAATTTAAAATTGTATGTGTATTGATAAGATTGAATTACGAAAAAAAATAGTGAATACTTGTTTTAATCTGTGTTATGTCCAGTAATACCTTATAACCCTAATTTGGCGACGAATATGGGTTGGGTTGTTACACAGTAAGACCGAAAGGGTGACGTAGGTGGTAATCCTTAGTGAAGATGAGACCAAAAGGGTATTCTTAGGTAAGGGTGGTAAATAACTCAATTGAGGGTAATTAACGACATAATTGATAATTAAGGATTTAACCGATCATAGGTTGGGAATTCGCATCATTGACACTATGAATACGAAATTTCATTAGGATATCTTAGGTTAATTAAATTTCGTTAGGTTATTTTAGATTAATTAATTAAATTAGTTTAATTAATATTTTACTTTCGAATCAACACTATTAATTCGTGATTCAATTAGATTAGTAATTATTTTCTATAATTAATTTAATAATAAATTTCTCCAATCCGCAATCCCATGGTACAATCCACAGAATACTTACCGAAGTGTTTCGTTGTAACACTTTACTATATTACAATTTGACCCATATACTTGCGAACACCACTGCTTTACTCCATATCTTTTTGCTATCGTATTTTTAGTCCATACGCTCGCATGTTTGGCAGCGGTCACTTCTGACTATTAATCTAACAATAACTAGATATCTTCAAGCTCATTCAGGATACCCACATGACTGTAACACCCGAAACTCGGCCTAGAAGTTAGGCCCGAATCTGGCATGTCACATTGAAGTGTTTTTTGAAAAACATGTTTTCATTAAAACCCCTTCTTGAAATTTCAAACTTCTTTCCATTTAAAACTTGTATAAAACCTCAGTTTGCATTTGTTTATTTTCAATCGAGGTTTATTAAAAAGTTATCACCTTTAAAAACTTATTGTTGCGGAAGCTTAAGTTAAAGCAAATGACTTACGAAAACCTGATATTTAAAAAAATTGAGGTGTAGAAACGAAGTGTTAGAAAACAGTTATTGTTTTGGAAAACTGTGTTCTACTCCTAGCATATATAAATCACATCAAATCCCAAATTGAAAATCTAGAAATTATAGAGGCCTTATTACAACCTGAATCAAAATCAAATTGCTTAAGTAAATGAGCAAAACAGAATAAAACAAGTGCAGTTGTGTGGCCCTCTCCGAGTCCCTCGCAGCTCCGAACCGTCTAACGCTGGGTATTACCTAAAAGGTTAAAAGTGGGATGAGTTTACGAAAACTCAGTGTATAATCCCCTTATTAAAGAAACATAATCAGTCTAGGCTTGAGCCCTTAACAGTAACAGTATCAGTGTTGGCCCTAGCCCATTACAGTAACGGTGGCAATTGGGCCTTAGCCCCCATCAGTCTCGGTTGGGCCTGAGCCCTTATGAAATGGCACATATCAAATATATCTGGGCCTAAGCCCATCACAGTATCAGAACCAGTGTATGTAATGCATAAATACCTATACCAACCCTGCACTCCATCTCCTATCCAACCCTACACTCCTGTGGGGATTAAATCAACCCACCCATCCCTACACACCTTATGTAGCACCGGTTGCGGCACTAACCAATATTGCAGCAGAGTTGCCAATCACATAATCGGCTTAAAGCCATCGGTGGGTCCATAGTCGTCTCATGCGACCTGTGCGACTCTCACATATCAATCACTTCCTTTAATACCAGATCCCAACCCCATGCAGTATGTCGCGACAAATATCATACGTGTATGCAAAATGTCATGCTCAATCATAGTCATACATATCATAGAGAAAATCAGTCATACATAACATAAGACCATAACAGTCATTTTATCTCCTAGGGTTATAACAGTCATTTTACCCTATGGGGGTATTTTGATCATTTTATCTTTCGAGGGTATTTCGGTCATTTTACCCTTCAAGAGTGTTTTGGTCATTTTACCCTTCGAGGGATTTCAGTAATTTTACCCTTCGAGAGTATTTTGGTCAATTAACAACCTTTCTGAAGATCTACAGTCGCCTCGAGCGATACAGATAACCTAAATGGTCATAACGGTGTAAATGGGCCCAATGCCCATATTCGGCCTAAGTGGGCCCACACGCTCGAATGGCCCACTAAGCCCAAAATTACCCTTGGCCATGCGATCGTCATGGCCGGATCATTATTTCCTATCCATCCATGAAAATTTACTCGCATAGGGCCCACTAGCCCATTGGGCCCACTCGGCCCATTCCGATCCATTTGGCCCAAAATGGCCTAAGACCACGAGATCGCTCGTGGTGACCTTTGACGTTGTATCGACCTATCCACACGCGCATTCGTGCACTCATGTGATTGTCGTAGCCGTACTTTCAGTTTTCTGGCTTTTCGATATTTTGAGATTTCGGCATTTGTCGATCTACAATTGGAGTGGTGTGAGTACACACCTGTTTAAGCAACCATTCCAAGTTTCTCAAGTGCCCTAACCTTGATCAATCAACAAAAGGCCACACTCCTATTCCGTTGCCAGAGATTATTCACTAGGCCTTAGGGAAACCCTGCATAAGAATCGAATCTTATCAAACACCCACTCAAACAAAAAGTTTAAGCTAAACGAATCTTCACTTACTGATAGCGCAAAGTCAATACTTGAAGAGAGAAAAATAATCGGCCTACACCCCTTCTTTAAGGGTCGAAACCAAAAGTACTAAGAATGATGTGGATAAAATGGGGCAACGATACTCCTATTTGAGAATGGCAGAAAACATATGATGTTAGAAGAAGAAAGGGCCCTTAACGTTAAAGAGAAACCAGAAGAAAAGCCACGACCACTTACCCTCTTTGTCAGAAGACTTTTGTAAATCGATATGATAATACCACTAAGAGAGCAAGAGAATATTCGGCCAAGTATCCCAAAAGAGAAGGACGAAGAACAGAGTCCAATATCCGACAAAGGTTAGAGAATAAAAATGTAAGAAACTATTAAAATGAGAGGAGAATGAGAATGGAGGAGAGGGGAAGAGAAGAGTAAAGATTCGGCCAGAAAATGTGGAGAGATTAAGAACACTTAGAGAGTATACGGTCAAGAATAAAGGTATTGAAACAAAGTAAGGCCAAGAAAAAAATGCTTATTTGGCCAAAGAAGAAAAAATGTCGAATATGCACAAAGAGCAATCGGCACTTTTCCCACTCCCAAAAGATCCCAACTTTCCCTTGAACCGAAACTAATGCAAGATGATCAAATTCCAACCTGCAGAGTTCTAGTCAAAGTCCACTTCTCATGCAGCAAGGAAGTAAAATAAATACTCCCTTGCATAACATAAGACTTGAACTCAAGCTCCCTTGCCACCTTAATCACATCATTGCCACTGGAATACAAGCTCATCTTATGTCATGATTTCACAAAAAAATATTTATAAAGCCTTCAAGCTAAGGCCAAGATTCACTTAAGAGCAAAAATTAAAAATTTTGCTAAAGCTCAGGTTTGAACCCAAGACTTCTCCAACACTCCCAACTCTTCCTTAATCACTTAACCACTGAAGCAGACATTCATTTATGTCATTTCCTTGCACGCATAAATTTTTATGTGATCCCACGTTCAAGACCTATTTCCATCTAGTCCTAAATTTGGGGCGTTACAATGACTCACATCATTTTCCACCTATTCAAATAATATGTTATTCCAAAAATAATATTATTAAATGAATCTTACCTTATTATGAGTTGGAATTGATAAGGGAAGTTTACTAGGGGCGTAAAAATGGTAATCGGTACCATGCTCATGACTGAAGGAGTATACAACCACCGATTTTAATTTTTTGTGCTTCAGTTCCTCGACACATCTCTCGGTACAATGTAGTTAAGATAATTGATCCCCAACTGAGTCACCCAACTTCTTTTAAGTCGATTAATTGTAGGATCCACCTTAAATGTACCAGATTTTAAGATATACCTGATATTAGAAGACCCCCAAATCAACATCAGTATGAATGCTCGAGCGAATTGTTTTCTTTTAACCACACTAAAAGAGTTGTTGAGATGTGAGAAATTATCTTTTAGTCATTTCATTTATTTTCAACTACCACTAAACTTGTCTAGCACCTTGCCTAATAGTTGGTGGCAAATTGGGCTCCAATCACTAATGCGTACTTCACCCACAACGACTAGCTCATCAACCGATAAATTGAGTTGTAATGCCACATCCTTGAGTGTAATCATACACTCACCGCACAAAAGATGGAATGTGTGTATATCGGGTCTCCATCTTTCTAGGAAAACATTGATAAGTGTAGGCTCCAATTTAATCCCGCCGAGCATATGTGATACGTGCAAGAATCCCGCCTCTTCCAAGTGTTGTTCAATGACACGCGATGCTCTCACACTTAAATTGTGTACATATGTCTCGACAATATGATCTTCATCCTGATTATATAAACATAAAAAAATTAAAAAATAATATTAACAACTTAATAATTATATTAATTCAATAAATAATAATTTCTTACCATTTATAATTGGATTCCAGAAATGTGTTTGTGATCCAAACGAATTAAAGGCATTGACATTTTTAAAATTTTTAAAATTACAAAAATCAAATAAATTAAATTAATTACAAAATAGAAAATTGAGAAAAGAAGAATTTGAGAGAAATTGAATGGAAAAAAATTGAGAATAAAAGATTTAAGAGAATTAAGAGAATAGATGAAGAGATAATAGGATTGAATGGAAAAAAAAAAGGATAGGTATATATAGGAAAAATAAAATGACTGTTGGAGAAAAAAATAGTTGTTGGTGAACTAGTCGTTGGTCCCTAATGATTTATATAAGTATTTTTTTTTAAAATTCGGCTTTGGGATGAGGTAGCGTCACATGGTGAAAATGCTCCTTGTAGAACACGTTTTTACCGTCTCTCTTCCACGTCACCTGAAAACGTGTCCTATAAAGTACATTTTTACCTTCTCTCTCTAAAATAGGCCTATCATTAATTTTTGAAACAAATTATCTATATCTTTAATTTTTCTTTTACATCGACATATACATCTAATTTTATCAACCCTAAATAACACATGTCACCCATTCAATTTTGTATGTGGAGTTTAAATTTTCATTTATCATAGTTATTTTTGGATTTATAAATTTCTTCATGCTTATTAAGTGATAAACTTAAAATACATATTTGTATTTTTGAATTTTGTGTTTTATATATTTTCATACCATTACATTGAGCCTTAATTAATTTATATATAAAATATAAATTTATTACCATGACTTATATAATATATAAAATATGAATAATATTTCAAATTTATATTTCCAAACATAATATAATAGCACAATTTTTCTTGATGTAGATAAAATAATATTTTATCATTCAAAAGAGGGGTTTGATTAAGGTAGTAAGTATCATTTCGGTAGGCATACTATATTTTTTTTTGGTAATAATTGAATGTTTTCATATAACGTTTTGTATTTATCAATATTTTAAAATATTATATATATTTATATTTGTTATGAATATCTTATTAAGTGGATGTCCATCAATATTAAGATAAATTTTGATGTACTTTAAATTCTAATAGTTATTAGAATTAGATCTCTACTTCATTTATGCTTCTTATGCCTATAAATAGAGACTTTGAAGAAGCATTGTACTCATCCCGCTGGTCAATAAAATACATTCTCTATTGCTTCCCATATTTTCTTTGTTTTTTTTATTCTCTCTATCTCTCTTTATTTTATAACACGTTATCAGCACGATTCTCAAAATCTTTTCCATAATTCTAAACCCATCTCATCCTTATTTTTTATTTGATAAACCATACCTCAATTGCTTAATACCCCTTTCTAATCCCCCTTGAATTACTTTCATTATTTTTCTAACCTAGCATTCAAATTAGTTGCTTGGCTACCCCAAAATTGACGAAAAAATAGGGCTTCAAACTTGTGCAATGATTTGCTTAAAGGTTTTGGGAGGAATCAATTTTAATATCTCTATCGGCTTAAGGTAATCCTGAATTTTATATAACAAGTTGTTTTACATTACTTCCTATTTTCATTCTTAAATACATTATTATAATTACATTTGACAAATAATTTGATTACTATTATTTTACTAATATTTTTTTTAAAGTTGTTTGTAGTGATTATAATGTCAAATCTTTCCAAACTTGAATTTCCGCCCTAGACATCTTAGGCAAGAATTATTTATCATGGGTGTTAGATGTTGAAATTCACCTAGATGCTAAAGGTCTAAGGAATACCATAGTAGCAAATAAAGAAGCATCTAACCAAGACAATGCAAAAGCAATAATCTTCATCCATCGTCATCTACATGAAGGATTAAAAGAGGAATATCCCACTGTGAAAGACCATCTTAAGTTGTGGAAAAATTTGAAAGAACAATTTGGCCATCAGAAAATGGTGATCCTTCCTAAAGCTCGTTATAATTGGATGCACTTACAGTTGAAAGATTTTAAGACTATAAGTGAATACACTTCAGAACTTTTCAAAATTAGTTCTCAACTGAAACTGATAAGGACTTGTTAGAAAAAACATTTTCAACCTTTCATGCTACTAATGTGCTCCTACAACAGCAATACCATGAAAAAGGTTTTAAAAAATATTCTGAATTGATTTCATGTCTTTTAGTGGCTAAACAAAATAATGGGTTGTCGATGAAAAACCATGGAATTCATCCCACTAGTACTGCATCACTCCCTAAAATGAATGTTCTAGTACACAATAAATATGGAAACAAAAAATATAGAGGTCCCGATCATGGTCATGGTCGTGGACATATTGGGGGACATGGTCGAGGACATACTAGTAATCGTTATCATGGTGTTCATAATAGTGGAACTTCTAACCACCAGAAAAAGAATAACAACGAAGGATAAGGTCAAAATAATCCTTCAAAGGTTATTGAGAATTTATGTTACCGATGTGGTATGAGGGGGCATTAGGCACGTACATGTCATACACCTAAACATTTAGTGAAACTTTATCAAGCATCCATTAAAAGGATGAAAAATAATATTGAGAAAAATTTTATATCCCAAATGATGAAATTGAGGCAAAAGAATAGGGTGATGTAATTCATGGCCTTAATGATATAACTCACCTTGATGTGGCATATTTCTTTGAGAATCATTAGAAAAGTTGGTGTTATTTCAGCATTTTATGTTGTTTTTAAGTCTGTTTCGTTTTCTTGCATAAAGAATAAGTTGGTGTTATTTTGGCATTTTTATGTTATTTTAAGTATGTTTATTTTCTTGCAAGTTATACATGTTTAATAAATATTTACAACATTTCTAATGTTATATTTTATTTATTTTTATGAAGAATATGAATGATCAACAAAATTTTGTTATATCCAAAATCAATAAAGACGATCATCTTAAAGATAGTTCTACAACACATACAATACTCAAAGATAAAAATATTTTCTCATTTAACAATAAGTGATGTTCATATTAATACAATATCGGGTAGTTCAAAACTTATTGAAGGCTTGGAAGAGCTATTATATTATTACCTAAAGGTACAAAATTTGTCATTAATGATGTTTTATCTTCCACTAAGTCTTAAAGAAATTTATTGAGTTTTAAAGATATTTGTATTAGTGGATATCATATTGAGACTATGAATGAAAAAAATATTGAATATCTATATATTACAAATGTTGAATGTGGAAAGAAATATGTTTTGGAAAGACTACCTGCTTTTTCATCAGGTTTATATTATACACATATTAGTGCAATTGAGGCACATGCTACTACAAATCAGAAGTTTGTAGAACCATATACTTTTACTATTTGACATGACCATTTTGGCCATCCTAGATCTATTATGATGCGAAAAATAATTGAGAATTCAATTGGGCACCCATTAAAGAACTAGAAGATTCTTGACTTCAGATATTTCTTTTGCGATGCTTGTTCTCAAGGTAAACTGATTATTAGACCATCACCAGCTAAATTTGGGATTGAATCTCCTGCATTTTTGGAACGTATTCAAGGTGATATATGTGGGCCTATTCATCCACCATGTGGACCATTTAGATATTTTATGGTATTGATAGATGCATTTGGTAGATTGTCACATGTATGTTTATTATTGACTCACAACCTGGCTTTTGCAAGACTACTTGCTCAAATAATTTGATTAAGAGCACAATTTCTAAATATGCAATAAAAACTATTCGTCTTGATAATGCTAGTGAGTTTACAGCCCAAGTTTTCAATGATTATTGTATATCAATTGGGATAAAATTTGAACATCTTGTAGTTCATGTTCACACACAAAACGGTTTAGCTGAATCTTTTATCAAACACCTCCAACTAATAGCTAGATCATTGCTTATGAGAATAAAGCTCCCTGCTACAGCTTGGGGATATGCTATTTTGCATGCAGCAGCACTTATGCGCATCAGGCCAACAAGTTATAATAAATACTCCCTATTGCAATTGGCTTTTGTTCAGGAGCCAAATATTTCCCATCTTAGAATTTTTGGATGTGCAATATATGTTCCAATTGCTCCACCACAACAAAAAAAGATGGGTCCTCAAAGGAGGTTGGGAATATATGTTGGTTATGGATCTCCTACTGTAATTAAGTATGTTGAATCATTATCTAGAGATTTGTTTACTGCACGATTTATTAATTGTTACTTTAATGAAACAATATTCTCAACATTAGGGGGAGAGATAATACAGTTGGTAAAAGAAATTACATGGAATGGATCATTATTATCTCAATTAGATCCTCATATAAGTTAATGTGAACAAGAACTTCAAAGGATCATACATTTGCAAAACATCACCAATCAACTGCCAGAGTCATTTACTGACCTAAAGAGAATTACAAAATCTCACATACTAGCTAAAAATGCTCCAATATGAATTGATATCCCAATAGGGAAAATTGTTAGGACAAAAGAAAGTAATACAGGCTTGAAGCGTGGAAGACCAATTGGTTTTAAAGAAAAATCCTTGTAAAAGGAAAGGAGCAAATACTCAATGTGATTATATTATGGGGACAAGTTCCCAAGAAGAGGCCAAAGATATAACTAATCATCATCATAAAACCCCATAAGGGATTCAGGTACTTAAATATGATGATAACGAAGAGATCTCAATAAGTTATATTACTTCGAGAAAAAAAATGGAATTAGAAAAATATAGTTGTCGACAATAATTTTGTATATAATGTTGCTATTGAAGTAAAAAAAGAAAATGATGATCTTGAGCCTAAATCAATTGAGAAATATAGAAATAGAAAACATTGGTCAAAATGGAAAGATGCAATTGAATTCACTTTCTAAACGTGAGGTTTTTCGACCTGTAGTCCAAACACCTAAAGGTGTAAAGCTGGTAGGATATAAATGGGTATTTGTGCAAAAACAAAATGAAAACAATGAAGTTGTAAGATATAAAACACGATTTTCACAAAGGCCCAACATTGATTATGAAGTGACATATTCTCTTGTGGTGGATGCAATCACGTTTAGATATCTTATTAGTCTGGCAATACATGAAAAACTTGACGTGCATCTAATGGATGTTGTTACAGCCTATTTGTATGGTACACTTGATAGTGAAAATTATATGAAAATCCTAGAAGGATTTAAAATCCTAGAAGGATATAGAGTTTCTCAGGAAAATTGTTCGATCAGATTAAAGAAAAGTTTATATGGATTAAAACAATCTGGACGTATGTGGTATAATCGTCTTAATGAATACTTGTTAAAAGAAGGTTACAAAAATCATCCAATTTGTCCATGTCTCTTTATAAAAGGTTTAGATCAGATTTTCTAATAATTGCTATTTATGTTGATGATCTAAATATTATTGGAACTCTTGAAGAGCTCCAAAATAAAGGAAATTGTTTAAAGAAAGAATTTGAGATGAAAGATATTGGAAAAACAAAGTTTTTTCTTGGCTTACAAATCGAGCATCTAAAAGATGAAATTCATGTTCATCAATCAATTTATACGAAAAAGATATTAAAGAAATTTTATATGGATAAAGTACACCCATTGAGTACTCCGATGGTTGTACGATCGTTAGGTGTGAATAAAGATCAATTTCGTCCTTGCGAGAATAATGAAGAGTTTCTTAGTCCTGAAGTACCAAATCTAAGTGTCATAAGAGCATTGATGTATTTTGCAAACAACACAAGACCTGATATAGCTTTCACTGTAAACTTGTTAGCAAGATTTAGTTATTCTCCAACACATAGACATTGGAATGAAATTAAACATATATTTAGATATCTCAAAGGGACCATTGATATAGGATTATTTTATTCAAATGATTCAAAATCCCTATTAGTCGATTATGTTGATGTTGGATACTTATCAGATCCACATAAAGGTCGATCTCAAACAGGATATTTATTTACATGTGTGGGTACTGCCATTTCATGGCATTGAACAAAGCAAACATTAGCTGTCGCTTCTTCAAATCATGCAGAAATAATTGCAATGCATGAGACAAGTTGAGAGTGTGTTTGACTAAGGTTATTGACCCAACATATCCATAATATATATAATTTGCCTTTACAGGAAAATATGTCAACTATCTTATACCAAGATAATGCAGCATGTATAGCTCTATTAAAGGGTGATTACATCAAAGGTGACATAACGAAACATATTTCACAAAAATTATTCTTCACCCATGATCTTGAGAAAAAAGGTGATATAAATGTTCAACAAATTTGTTCTAGTAATAATTTAACAAATCTTTTTGCTAAGGCATTACCAATTTCAATATTTGAAAGACTACTACACAAGACTAGAATGTGACAACTCAAAGATGTAATGTAATGTTGCCATTAGGGGGAGTCTAAAACAAGTTGTACTCTTTTCCTTTAACCAAGGTTTTCTCCTATTGGGTTTTTCTGGTAAAGATTTTTAACGAGGCAGCTTGTAATAGAAGATTGTGTACTCTTTTTCCTTCATTAGGTTCTTATCCCACAAGGTTTTTCTTAATAGGGTTTTAACGAGGCACATTATCTAACAATGGATATCTAAGGGGGAGTGTTATGAATATCTTATTAAGTAGATGTCCATCAAGATCAAAATAAGTTTTGAAGTATTTTAAATTCTAATAGTTATTAGAATTAGATCTCTACTTCATTTAATACTTCTTATGCTTATAAATGAAGACTTTGAAGATACATTGTAATAATCCCATTGATCAATAAAATACATTCTCTATTGCTTCCCATATTTTCTTTGTTCATTATTCTCTCTATCTCTTTATTTTATAACAATATTTTTAGTCTCTTGATAAATTATATATACATTTAAGTATTATATATATTTATAGTCCAATTTTTAGTTTCTTATTAAATTATATATTATTTTGATAAAATAAATTATATATTATATATGTATGCAAATATATCTCAATTACATTCATATAAATATATTTTTTATATGATTAATAAATTATTAACTTCTAATTTTAAATAATTATTTATTAACATATAAAAGTTTCATCAATAATTTAATTTATTAACTTTTAATTTTAAATATAATTGTCAATTGAGTTTTACTTGATTGATATGACATTATTGCTAATGCAGGAAGACGTGTGTTCGGGTGCATTGAAGCATATTATCCTTCTATTTATGAGTTGGGAAGAGATTATGGGTAGTTTTAGACATTATGTCAAAAAGAGCGAGATATAATTAAATCTTATATGATATTGTTCAAAAATTTAAATATAATTATAGAAAAATTAAAAATGGTTAAGATAAAAAAAATAAAAATTCGTTTAAAATATCAAAATTTTTATCAACTGTTACACAATTACCATCAATATTGATCGAAATGAATTGAAACATATCAAAATAACTAAAACACATTGAAATTTTAACCGAAACAAAACATAAATTACTTGATACAAATTTAAGATTAAAACGATACGCACGACTATTATGATCTATCCACTACCATCTGTTTGAATCTCCTTTTATTTTTGTTTTTGATATCATTATAAACTCACAAATTGAGAAAGGGAAACTAATAGCCAAACTTCAATCATAAATATTGTTCATAAATTAGCTAGTACATGGATTTTATATATTTGAATATCTTTCTTTGAAAAGGAAATATATTTAAATTGTTAAATATTGATGGATGAAAAGTAATTAAATCAAGAAGGAATCTAAAATAAAAAATTTATACAAAAGATTTAAATCTCTAAAAAGCCCTTTATCTAACCATATCAAATGATCCAATCTAAAACCCTGGTTAATTATTAACCTTGGTTAACCAATCATGGTACCCATATAAATTAGATGTTTGGGAAATTTTTTGAAGCTCCTTAACACAAACTTCTCTAGTCCCTTTTTTATTCTTTTTTCTTTATTTTTTTTCAAGTTTTTTTAACTCTTTAAGGCAAAGGAGGGCTTAGCAAAGAACTCAAAAGACAAGGGTAGAAAAGAGGTATTAAGGCAAAAGAGAAGGGGCAAAGGGAAAAAAAGGCCAAGACAAAGAGAAGAGAGTCTCACCGGAACCGTTCCATACCAGACCCCAAAGAAGAAAAAAAGAGAGGAAAATAATGGTATGTTTTCTCTTTTCCATGTGTTTGTTTTTAGAATTGTTGATTAATGTTTTAGGAAAAACGTTTAATGGCAACCTAAAACCCAAAACAAATCTTAATCAAAACCCTAGATTAGTCATTTTCCCGCCAAAAAAACCAGACTATTTTGGCCATAAGAGACCCAGATGCTTAATGGGTATTTTTTTTCTTTTTTTTTTCTTTCTTATATAACGCTCAAGTATGATTTTTAATTGTTTATTATTTGTTTGTAGGGTTTGAATTCGAAATCAATGCCAGGATTGTCGATTAGAGCTGACGAGTCTTCACTAGATTGCAAAAAACCCCCTGAAAATCTCGAGCCAGCTGGTTCTTCGATTGATTTGTATCCCTTTTCTGAAGGGTCTTTCTTGAAATCTGAACCTGATAAGCTTAGATTTGGGTTTAACAAGTTCCTTGGGTTGTTTTTAAAAGAGATCTGTGCCCAAGGTTGTGTTTGCTCACTCCCTCCAATGGCTGAAGGTGGGCAGCCTGTGGACTGGCTTAAGCTTTTTTTGGTTGTTAGAGAGAAAGGTGGATACAATGCTGTTTCAGAAAGTGGGTTATGGGATTCAGTTGCCACAGAATCTGGGTTGGGTTTAAATGTAGCGTCATTGGTTAAGTTGGTATATATTAAGTACTTAGTTTCATTAGAGAGATGGTTGGAGAGAATTGTTCAAAGGGAGGACTTGAAGAGTGAATCACATTATACTGGTAATTTGGTGGAGATGGGAATTGAGCTTAAAAGGTTTTTATCGGAGTTTTCTCAAGTGGAAGAGAGTGTAGTGGCAGGGTCGGGTGGAGGAGAAAAAATTGTAAATGGCGAACAATCTATGGATATTGATATAACCAAGGATTTTTTAGATTACAACGAAGTGGAAAAATTACGAAATGATGATGACTTGAAGAGTGTGGTGGTTGATTCAGATGGTGAAAAAAAGTTCATTAATGTTGATGAATATGTACATACGCCTTCAGATTTGGTGAAAAGTGCAGGTAACTCTACCGATGTTGAGAAATTTTGTAATGAGGATGAGGTGAAAAGTGCAATTATGGAGGATTCTGTTGAATGTAAGAAATGCACACATAGTGATGATGATGTTGTGAAGTTGGATTCGAGTGACATTAAGGAAAAATTGTCTTCAAATAAGAGGAAGAGGGATTCAAGTGCAATTATGGAGGATTCTCTTGAATGTAAGAAATGCACACATAATGATGATGATGTTGTGAAGTTGGATTCAAGTGACATTAAGGAAAAATTGTCTTCAAATAAGAGGAAGAGGGATTCAAGTGCAATTATGGAGGATTTTGTTGAATGTAAGAAATATACACATAGTGATGATGATGATGTTGTGAAGTTGGGTTCAAGTGACATTAAGGAAAAATTTTCTTCAAATAAGAGGAAGCGGGATTCTATGTGGGGAATGCTTAATTGGGCTAAAGAGGTTGCGATGGATCCATGTGATCTGGTGGTTGGTTCATTACCGGAGAGCTCAAAGTGGAAGTCTTATGGTAGTGAGGAACTTTGGAAGCAGATTTTATTGTTTCGAGTAGCTGCCTTTCACAGAAAGGATGATCATTCAAGTTCTGACCAGTCAAAAATGCAGGTATATCT
The DNA here is from genome assembly GCF_025698545.1 of Gossypium raimondii. Lineage (NCBI taxonomy): Eukaryota > Viridiplantae > Streptophyta > Magnoliopsida > Malvales > Malvaceae > Gossypium > Gossypium raimondii. Next base: position 30,083,877 of record NC_068571.1, on the reverse strand, counting down.
AAGTCATTAATTCAAGTGGGAGGTCAATGTATATATGAGTTATTACATGTGTCTATGCAAGTTTATTTTTAATATTGTTATATATCTCTTGGGCATTTTATTTTATTCTTGAATTTGTTATTGCTATGATGGTAGTCTGCTTGAAAATGCTCCATTGTGCATTTTTCTCTTTCCTTATGAAAAATAACATAGGCTGCATTACAACCATCTTGGTGTTGGAAAATAAAAGAACCAAAAGTAGCTATTGCTGGAACCATTAAAATATTATCAAATTCTTCGTCCTGCTTGCCCTTAGATATGGTTTTTATGCGAGTCATATTTCATTTTATTCATTTAGGACTGTATCAAATATTTGGTCTAAATTTTATTCATTAAAATATTTCATTTTATTCTTTATGCCCCTGCTTATGCCCTTTATTTGGTCTAAATTTCCAATGCTTCAACTCATTACATGCATCATATATTCTCAAAGAATATCAGCATGAAAATAATATATGGGAAATCTCAAGATATCTTAAATGGAATGTAATGGCTTAGTAGATTCGGTAGTGGAAAAAAGCATTGTTGTTGCTGTAGTTTAGAGGGTTATATATTTATTACTTTTCCTGGCACCTAACTAAATATTTTTGCTGGGTGTATATTATTGCTTTAACTAGAATGGGAATTTCTAGGGTTACCGATACATTTATTTCACTATATGCCTCTTTTTCTGTTCTGTTTTTTCTTTTTTAGTTTATATTATAATAATTGCTTGTTCACACTTGTAGAAAACTCAGAAGATGCATCCATGCATGTATGATGATAACACTAAAATTGGGTACAATCTCAGAGAAAGGTTCAGTTGCACCAAGAAGCTCCTTTTTGGGAAAACTGATGCAAAGGGACAGAATTGGTCACAGTCCTCAGGGAATCACAGTGACTTCAATGGAACCTGTGACTCTGTGACTCCAGGTTCTGTTTTTGACTATGAAGCTGACATTCAAGTTCCTATTGGGCCACAGTTTCAATTTGAGGTACCAGTCTGGACGGGAGTAGCTTCAGGAAGTGATGCAAAATGGTTGGGAACTCGTTTTTGGCCATTGGAGAAAAAGGAAAACAGGTTCTTGATCGAAAGAGATCGGATTGGAAAGGGAAGACAAGATTTATGTGGTTGCCAAGTTCAAGGTTCTCTACAATGCGTAAAATTTCATGTTGCTGAGAAAAGATCAAAGCTTAAGCTTGAGCTAGGTCCAGCTTTCAAGAAGTTGAAATTTGATAAGATGGGTGAAGACGTTGCATCTGCTTGGAAGGAAGGAGAACAGATGATGTTTTCGAATATAGTGAAGTCAAATCCTTCATCAGAACAGAAATGTTTCTGGGATGAGATCTGCAAACATTTTCGTAACAAAAGTAGGGAAGAACTTGTTTGCTATTACTACAATGTCTTTCTTTTGCAGCGTAGAGCATACCAGAATCGGGTCGCTCCAAGCAACATTGACAGTGATGATGAACCTGAATCTGAATTAGCTGCTAAAGGCATTGGGCAGGAAGCAATTAAGCCATATACCTCCATCTTAATATCTCCAAAGAAGTCGCAGAAAAAATCAAGATACTCTTCCAAGTAAATAAGGAACCCATTGAAAAAGGATGCAAAGTTTTGTTAGCTCTTTCGAGGTTTCAATTAAAATAGAGACATTCCGCTGGGTGTACCTTTGAAAAGTGAGTTTTGGTGGCCCAAGATTTTGTTTTGAGGGGTTGTTTGGAGCGAAGACACCTCTGGTCTCAAGCACCTTCCTTTGTTAATGCTCTTTTCAGTTTTTGAGGTATAATCATGTTCATTTTTCATAACTAACATCAATTAAATACAGGTATTTTGGCATATCCTTTTTTTCTTCTTAATTGGGTTTTTGACAGTTAAGCAATAGCGGGTAGGATGGATAAAAGGACCCCCCCCCTCCCCCCCAAAACCAAAAATTAGAGTAATGACAATTAAAAGAAAGGCTGTCTCAGGTGCTAGAGCATATATGGTTTTGAGTAATAAATAATGTTCTTTTTATTCATAGGCTAAATGCAAATAAAGGGGCTGAATAGTTTCCATGGTAACAAATTTGGATATTCGGTGAGCAATAATTGAAGAAATAATTTTGTTCATGCTTTACTAGAATGTGATAAAAAGGATAATTGATAATGACATCAATTATTGTGAACTATTTCTATATTTTATGGATAAATTATTGTTAATTATTAAGTTAGAAAAAATTTAATTTTTATATTTTGCAAGAGAGTAAATAAAGATAATTTAATAGCATTCAATGATATGATAGAATAAAAAGGAGTGAACGTTTTAGTTTTGTAACTGAACTTTTAATTTTTTCTTTATCGAAATCTAATTTGTTGGTTATAAGTATTGATGTTGGTGTGAGTTTTTTTATTAGTCTAATAATAAACTTATCCTCTAATGTTTACATATTTTATCAATTAAATTTTAAATATAAAAAAATCAACAATCAATAAAATTAGCTTTCAATGTTTATAAAATTTGTTATTTTAATTCAAATTTTAAAAAATTTAATAAATTTAACCTTAAACATTTACAAAATAATAATTTTTTATTTTTGAAAATTTTGTAAATGTAACATTTTCTAATTTAATAAAACTATTTTAAAAATTTACAAAATTAAAGAAAATCAAAATTTAACATTTTGTTAATGTTGAAGGTTAAATTTAATAAATTTTAACCTTAATTTACACGCCGAAATAAAACATTAAGCTTTATATGTCACAATTTCATCCATAACAAAGCTAAAGGAAAGTTCTCAAGAGTTGGTTAATTTGATTGGTTTCTTCCTTCAAGTCACATCTAAATATTTCTTTCTTGAGTCAAATAATTTGAATTCGATCATTCTTTCGTTTCCTCCGCTTCAATCCATATTATTTGGTATTAGATTTGGACATTTTAAGTGTTTTTTTTCTTCTTATAAATTGATTTTTTAGCAAACAATCTCAATAGGTTTTTTTTTTCTTTAACTCAGAAAGTTCTTTGAATTTTCTTTAGTGGGTAAACGTTTTCCAAACAATTTAAAATTTTACATTTTGATTCTTGGGGCTCTCTTAGAATATAAGAAATATTTTCCACAAAAAAACTGATCGAAAAGTGCAAAAACAAAAAAAAAGTAAAAAAAAGAACAATAAAAAAATATTGTGGGTTGAATTTTGTGCCGAAATTTTTTAGATTAGATCTACATTATTTGAGGAGACTCCAACTTAAATTTTGTGATTTTTGAAAATTGTGAACATCTCGAAAAAAAAATTCAAGTTGTTTTCCATTTCTCTAGTTTTTGGTTGGGTAGTTTTTTTTTTTATTCTAGCATTAGGGTTTCTTTTGTTTTAGATTTTCTTATTCTATTATACATTCTAACACATTTTCGTTTCTTGTGTTAATAGGTACAAAAAGAGTTACCTCTCCTTTCTCTGCGCAAATTCCTTCCTTTAGACTCAAGTTTTTCTTTGGCTTCTTAGAGCCTTAGGTCAACTTTGTTAGAGAGTGATCCCATATCTTTTTGAATATTATTGAGTTTGATTGCTCTTTAAATGTTACAAGCAAACAACTCTTGCCGAAATTAGGAGTAAAAATACAACCCTTGTCGTCCCAAAGATTCGAACCCATAACCTCCCTCACACCAACACTTCACTTAACCACCAGATCAGCAGACCCATTCTATTAATTATTTGCCAACTTTTACTTAAAAGCCTACTGACCAAAGATAGGGCTTATTTATAAAATACCAAAATTTTCCCAAGTCTTGGCTTGTACTTGGGACCTCCCAAACAGACTCAGAACACATAACCACTAAAGCAGACATATATTTGTGTCACACATTCACAATACCCAAAATTAAAATTTTGGGGCGTTACATTTCTAGGTTGATATGTCTTCATGGCATTCGAAGATCTATCCCTTATCTTTGAAACACACTCTGAATCACCCAATATTGAGTTCAGGAGCTCAAGTTCTGACCGTTTTAGTGAAGACTGGGCGAGTACAATTTCTAGATCAGATTATGATGGGAATTACAAGTTTTGAACTTTTAATTCGAGTTTAAATCATGTTGGGTTCAGTTTTTAAGCTTAATTTTTTTATTATCTATGAGCACAATATTGTATTTATTAAGTTTTATTATTTATTTATTCTGAATTTTGGATATTGTTTAAGTATTTTAAGTTGTTTAGGAGTTTTTATTTCTTAGTGAAACAAGAAGGTTTAGTTTAAAACTACTTTTTTAGATTAATTAGAGTTTTAGTATACTTTATATTTCTATTTGGATGTACTTAGCTAGCCTATATAAAGGTTTCTTCATTGTTCATTGCGGAGAATTGTTTTCATTAATAAAGTTTTCAACTCTGGGAGTTTGTTTCCTTGTGCAAGATTTCTTTCTTGTGATTTTTAGAATTAGTTTTCTTCTCGATTTTCTTCAAGTAGTTGTGAGAATTTATTATTCACCCTTCAATTTGCCAATGATTATTTTTTGGAGGGTTGATTAGAGTCATTTATTGAGTTTGTTAGGATTTATATCTCAAATAGTTCAATTGGACATTTATCCTCCTATTCATTTTATCCATCGGTTTATCGTTTCATCTTCCACTTTGCTTTAATATATCTTTTCGCTAATTAGTTATTATTTTGAATATTTGTCGTTTATTTTTTTAATATTTCTTATTTTCTTTGTTATTTTCTAAATTTTTTTGGTTTCTTGCTTTCAGGTCACATCCAAATCTTTTCTTCTTGAGTCAAACAACTTGAATTCGATCCTTTTTCCGCTTCCTCCGCTTCAATCCTTATCATTTGGTATCTACTTTGGACATTTTAGGTGTTTTTTGTGTTCTTATAAACTGATTTCTAGTAAACAATCTCAAAATAGGTTTTTTTCTTTTACCCAAAATGTTTTTCAAAAAAAAAATTTAGTGGGTAAATGTTTGTCAAATGATCAGAAATTTTACATTTTTTTTCTTCACTCTCTTAGAATATAAAAAATATTTTCCACAAAAAGTGATCGAAAAGTGTAAAAACAAAAAAAATGAAAAATAAAAAATTATTCTATGGGTTGAATTTTGTGTCAAAATTTTCCAGATCAGATCTACATTATTTGAGAAGACTCCACTTTAAATTTCGTGAACACCTCGAACAAAAAAATTCAAGTTGTTTTCCATTATTTTGGGTTTTTGGTTGTGTAGTTTTTTTATTCTAGTATTAGGGTTTCTTTTGTTTTAGATTTTCTTATTCTATTATACATTCTAACGCATTTTCATTTCTTGTGTTAATAGGTACAAAAAGAGTTACCTCCCCTTTCTCTGCGCAAATTACTTCCTTTAGACTCAAAGTTTTTCTTTGGCTTCTTAGAGCCTTAGGTCAACTTTGTTAAGAGTGATCCCATATCTTTTTGAATATTATTGAGTTTGATTGCTCTTTAAATGTTACAAGCAAGACAATCTTAACTTCTTTCATTGTTTCTTAAAGTTTATCTTTTTTATTGCAAGTGTATAACGATGAGGTTTAATTTTCTTTGATCAATTGTGTTTTGAGTGTTTTTTTATTTCAGCCTCTAATAATGGTATGTACACGTAGTAAGGAGGAAGAGCATGATCCATCCATGGTTACCATGGACCAAGTTACAGCACTATTCGACGAACTTCGGAAAGATTCCAAAGAGGCGCAATAGCATTTGGAAAATAAGTTTGACACAATGCAAACTCAAGCCCTTCATCACGAGGCAGTTCAACAAAATTTTAGTCAAACTCTTTCTCGAATAGAAACTAACAATGATAAACATTGGGCAAGACATAAATGTCATATTTGTAAAAAAAAACCCTGTACAGACGTGTTGTTTCGAAAGTCGTTCAACCTACTATTGATCATGGACTTGTCAAGAAACATGTTGGTACAAAAAACATAATATTTTCTATGAGCTTAAATGACTTATCGCAGAACAAAGAGAACGAGCTAGGAAGTGCATGTGGTGTAATGCGAAGGATCACAAAGCCTTTGAATGTCCAACATATTCATTTAAGAAAACATACTTGCAAGCTGAGGAACGTAAATATGACACAGAACCTATTGAGGAGTCTTCGTCTACTGCTGTCAGTGACGACGATGATATAGATGAGCGAGAAACTTCAAGTGACACCGTTTGTAAAGATAGTAAGTGTGATTTTGTGCCTATTATTGATTCTATATCTAACATTACACCTTATTTCAAAGTTGATGTCGAAGAAGTTGATAGTAATAATGCGAACTATGATGATAGTGATAGTGATAGTGAACTTTGTGAACCGGAAAAAGTTGATAGTAAGAATTTTTTCCTAAAGTCTACGAATTTGGACGATTTAGACCTTAATTCTCCTCATAAAGAGTTGTATTATGATGAATTCAGTTTACAAAATTTTTGTGAGGGGTTAAGGGGAAGTCAGGATGATTCATGTAAAAAGGCAGAGAGACAAGAGACCTTGAGCGATGAAAGTCAATTTAATGGTCCAATTTTGGTGAGTGAAAACTCTTACGAGGTAAAATTAAAGAGCTCAATTCACATTGAAAAAGGGGAACGGAAAGAAAGAGAGAACCTATCTAAAAGAGAGGAATGATTATGTTTTCACTAACCCTAACTTGAATTTTTCTAGTGGACTTGTTCCATTCTTTCAGGAATTTGTTGATAAAGATTCTTTCTTATTCAACCAAAGACAATATTCGAGGACAAATCTTTTCGTGGAAAGGGAGAATGAAACATACATGGACGGGGTGAAATTTATTAAATCCCCTTCATCGAAGTTGCCAATTTTCAAGTTTGGGAAATCACTAGACTTGCAACAAATTTTTGGACGGGATCTAGACATTTCTTGTAACACCCCAAACCCGGCCTAGACGTTATGGCCGAATCTGACGATGTCACATGGTAGTGCTTTTTGAAAATATGTTGTCGCTAAATTCCCTTTTTCTATTTAACCTTTTTTTTTCATTATCTTATGTTAATTTCAAATCATGTCGTTTGTTTTCAAAACATTATTCATTTACAAATCGTTATTTAATTTCAAAATGTTTTTTTATTGCGAAAGCTTTTAAACAGTTTGCATATTCGTGGTATTTTTGATAAAACATTAATTTCATTTGAAAACCCGAATTTTACTTAACACTAGTAGATTTAAATCATAAAACCGTATAAAATCCAAATTTAAACCAAAATCCGTAAAGGCCATAATTATAGCAAAATACTCCCAAATAAAAGTAAAATCATAAATAGGTAATAAATAGTGTAAAAGAAGTCGTGTGGCCAACACTGAGTCCTCTGTCGCACCGAGCTGCCTATATCTGGGGATTACCTGTACAGATTAAACAGAAGAGGTGAGTTTACGTAAACTTAGTGTGTAATCCCCATACAAATGAACAGACAGTAAACAAATAATCACAGTCTGGGCTTAAGCCCTTTTCAGTATCAATATCAGTCCAGTTTGGGTCTTAGCCCATCTCAGTACAAAAATAGTCATGCAGTAGGGCTTTAGCCCATCACAGTGTCAGTAGCAGTAACAGATATGCAGTCACAAAAATCCTACCCATCCAGCCTCTACACACCATCTCCGTCCAACCCTACACTCCATGTATGGATATAATTAACCCACCCATCCCTACACTCCAAGTAGTATTGAATGCGACACTAGACAGTAGTTTGCAGCTGAGCTTCCAGTAAATTAGGCTCGAGGCCTTTCAGTACAATTCCTCCGAACATTATAATCCCCAACCCAATGCAATACAATATACAAATATGAAATGCTATAACATAATGTCATGCATATAAATAGGGCAAACAATATCAAATCAGTGGGACATCATCATGCTTAATCATATCCAGTCATACAGTCATTTCAGTCAATTAGGGGTCTAGGTAAGCTTACTGACCCTATAGTAGGTCCACAGTCGACTCGGACGACCCGTTCAACCTTAGCAATAAAATAGTGAAAATGGGCCTACAAGCCCATGATGTTCTCCCATGTGGCCCACATGGCCCAAATTGGCCTTGGCCTCGTGATCCATTTTAATGTAACCCATGCTAGATAATTATTCATATGTGTTTCCACTATTTACTTATATGATCCTTGAAAGCTGTCTACTTGAGTCACTGTTACTAAATTATTTATATCTTGAGCTAAAAAATTCCGAATTAAGATATTCTTAATGTATTTGAAACTAGACTCAAGTACCTTTTTACCATAAAATTTCTAGAATTTTTGGTTCAGCCAATAAGTACAGTAAAATCTTTAAACTTACCCTTGTTCTGTTGTCTAACAGCTTTGACCCTTCTTTGCTAAAAATTAGTTATCTCCTAGTAAAAAATTCGGATGATGTTTCCATTTGTTTCTAATGAGAATAGACTCATTAACAATTTAAACATGTAAATTTTAACCTCTAATTATTTTCCTCCAATTTTTGATAATTTTCCCAAATCAGAACAGGGGAACCCGAATTCATTCTGACCTTGTCCCACAAAGTTTATTATAACTCACGTTTTACAATTCCATTACTAACATAATTTTTTTCTATGAGAAACTAGACTCAATAAGCTTTAATTCCATATTTTTTTCATCCTCTAATTCACTTTACACAATTTATGGCGATTTTTTCAAATTTAGCCTACTACTGCTGTCCTAACAGCAAGCAATTTTGGCTTTTCGCCGAATCCCTTATTTTTGCGTTTCGGGTACACACCTGGTTTTGTTTGATGCTAAAACTGTCCCTGAGCACACCAAAGCCTATAATTGGACAAATAACACCATAATCAGTCTTACCTCGCGATTAATCAAAATCCCGAAACCAAAATACTTACCCAAAAATGATGAACACTTACCGCAAAACTTCAAATCGGTATGTTTACGAAAATCACGAGGAGAGCCTTAATCCTCGTGAAATGCTGCAGCCAACACCTCGGAATTAGACCATTGAACACAAAATAATATTTTAAAATGATACCCAACAACTTATTGAATTTGCACAAGTGCTATTTAACGCTACAAAATCAAGAGGAAAGAATGGTTTATGGGAAACAAGAGACTTTCGGCAGTAGTAGAGGAAAGAAAAGATAAGATAAGCGAGTAAGAAGCAAAGAAAAAAAATTTGGCAGAGATGGGGGAGAGAAAACGTCAGAAAGATAGAGAGAAAAACAACTCTTTTTTTTTTGAAAAAAGAAAAAGTGACCAGATTTTTGATATTCTCCCCCATAATCCCTTAATTCACTCCTAAAATCGCTCCCCCACTTCGCACTATACATCCACCACTTGTCAGGAATTTGTTGATCCTTTGCGGGGAGCTCTCTATTAAATCATTCCACCTATGATAAAGATTCTCTCTTATTCAACCAAAGACAATATTTGAGGATGAATGTTTTTGTGGAAAGCGAGGAATGATACATGTATGGATGGGGTTTGAAGATCCACCTCTGAGATTTGAAACGCACTGTGAATCACCCGATTTTGAGTTCGGGAGATGAAGTTATGATTGTCTTAGTGAAGGCTGTGCAAGCAAAATTTTTGAACTGGATTATGACGGGAATTACGAGTTTTGGGCTTTTAATTCGAGTTTAAATCATATTTGGTTCGATTTTTAAGCTTAATTTTTGTTATATATGAGCCCAATATTGTATTTATTAGGTTTTATTATTTTTTATTCCAAATTTTTGATATTGTTGAAGTATTTTAAGTTGTTTAGGAGTTTTTGTTTCTTAGTCAAACAAGAAAGTTTAGTTTAATTCTACTTCTTATTTAGATTAATTAGAGTTTCAGTATACTTTATAATTTTAGTTGGATGTACTTTGCTAACCTATATAAAGGTTTCTTTATTGTTCATTGGGGAGAAACTTGTTTTCATTAATAAATTTTTTAACTCTAGGAGTTTAGTTCTTTGTGCAAGATTTCTTTCTTATGATTTTTAGATGTAGTTTTCTTCTCGATTTTCTTCAAGTAGTCGTGGGAATTCATTCTTCACCGTTCAATTTGCCAAGAATTATTTCTTGGAGGGTTGATTAGAGCCATTAATTGAGTTTGTTGGGATTTATATCTCGAATGGTTCAATTGGACATTTATCCTTCTATCCATCATATCCATCAGTTTATTCAGTCCATATTCCATTTTTAAATTTTGTCTATTTATTTATTTATTTTATTTTTTATTTTTAGTTCTTCAATTTCTTCTTTTAATGTTTTTGTTTTAGTTAATTTCTAAATTTGTTTATTTATTCTTTTAGGTCACCTCCGAATCTTTCCTTCTTGAGTCAAACAACTTTAATTCAATATTTCTTTCACTTCCTCTGCTTCAATCTGTATCAGAGGAGTTCGCCAATGTCTCAACATTGCAATATATGCCAAATGATGTGGTAAGGGGATTCGCTAGATTCATTGAAAGTCATGTTCGTCAGTTTATTTGGTGAGCTAGGGGTTCGCCAGTCTATTTGGCGAGTTAGGGTTCACCAGTTTGTTTGGCGAACTGGTGGTTCACCATGTAAGTTGTGAACTGGGGGTTCACCAGTCAAAGTTAAAGTCAGACTCAAATTAGGAAATAAAGATATGGTGTATCTAGGAATACTTTTCATGCAAGTAACACCTTTCCTAAGTCAAGTAGGGTATCCTAATATTTTTAGGACACTTAGTACCTATGAATACGACCCTTATTTCGTGAAAAATTCTCTCATTGAATATTCTATCGTCAAATCTCTATTCTAAACCAAGTTAGTAGCAACCAAGGTAAGTCTCTGTCCTGTTAGATGATTGTCCAGAAAGCTAGGTTCACTTGCATGTGTGAATTCTGAAAGTTCTGTCTGCTTAGTAATCTGTGTGTTTATATTGCGAACCAGTCGGACCATCTAATAGTAAGGAATAAGGACAAAGCCAAGCTTGTTTAAATTATTAGCTTTATCAATGAGTGGTTAAGAATTGCCATAAGTATGCTAACTAATATGTTTTTCAGTATGAATGTTTAAAGGTTAGTATCTTGTGTATGAACTGTTATGGTTTTCGAGAACTTTTTTTTAAAACTAAGTTTCAAGAGTAAGTTTTATATGAAACTCTATTTTCAAGTTCTGAGACTCTATTTTCAAGAACACGTTTTTAAGTTATGCTTTAAAGATATGTTTTATGCGAGCTCCTAAGCAAACCTATGTTTTAAGATATTTTTTATAGTACAGTTTTACAAACTGTGTTTTTCACAAGCTTCTTATGCGAGCTCTATTTGATAAGTTTCTGTGCGTGCTCCTTAGTGAGCCCTTACATTGGATATAATGGCTTGCCATAGGATTGTGAGTACACACCACAAGTTTTCTGTGTTTTGGGCATTAAGGCCCTGAGACATGTGGAGAGATAAGGGAATGTTGAGCTATGCTCCATTCACTGGGACATGTTGGTGTATAGGAGAGTGCATAGCTTCATATTGCACTTAAAGACATGTTATAAGGACTCTTTGAGTCATTCTAAGGCATTATAAGGAGAGCCGCATATCCAACAGATTATGATATGATAAGTGTTAGCGAGAACATGTTTTATGTACCTCTACCATTCTGATAAGACAAGTATGTGAGTATGTTTCATGCTATACAAGATATGTTTTCAAACAAGCTAAGTTTTCAAGTATAATTTTCTACAAGCACAACTGAAACTATTTTTACAGACTTATTTGTTTTTTTATAAGCAGGATCTGTGGAATGGATCTCCCACATTCACCGTGAACCCAGCATGCGACATGATTTTCAGACTAAGTCTTCTTTATGTTTTAAACTCTATATTTTAAGCATACTTTTTTATTCTTGATTATTCACTTAGTTCTTAAGGAACTCACCTACTCCTCTCTTACTTCGCAGGTAAGTAGGTCGCAGATGGTAATGGCGAGGTAGATGACTTGTCAAGGCTCATCCCTGAATAGATATTGGCGAACTTGGAAAGTAGGCGATAGGGTTTTATTTATTTGGGTTTTAGATTGATTATATTTTGAATCTGTTATTGAAATAATTTCTTTATATTTTAAGTTTATTTTTGTTTTGCGAACCATGTCTTAAAATATTAAATTATTTTTTTATTATGAAGAAAGTTTGATGTTTCTTCATGCATGAGTGTTACATTATATTTACTTTGCTCTCATTGAAAAACTTCTCGATATTATACGTAAATTAGAATTACTGCGAACCACCTTTTTCTGCAACCTTGAAAATTACATGCGTACCCTTATTTGCGATAGTCCTACTACTTAGCGAACCTAGGTAAATTGTGCAAACCCATAAATTTATGTGAATCCTATTTAGGTATGAAAACCCTATACACATATGCGAACTCGTGTGTGAATAACTTATATATTTGCGAAGCCTGTTTTGCATGCGAACTTAGTTTTGTTTATTCAGGTACGAACTTAGAAAGTATGCAAACTGCAGTTAATTTACGAACCAGTATTATTGTGCGAACTCATGGCTTATGTTTTTATGAGAACAGTGTGTTACTCTGATAAGCGAACTTATATTTTTATGCGAACTCATGATTTATACTATACTGTGAACGAATATGTTATTCTGATAGGAAAACCTATGTTGTTGGACGTATGCAAGCCTAAGTTGCGGTGCGAACCTTACCTATGTATGCTTGTTAGCTCATATGTTTTATATCTTATGCCTAAATTATTTCTACTGTTGTGCTGAAACTTAGCATAATATATGTTGTAAATAAATGGTGTGTTGAAGATTAGATTGGGTGTTAATAAAGATCTACTTCGGTGGTTAACGTAACTTGCCAAATCTGGGTCGAACCTACTTGACCGGGTTAGGGGTGTTACAATAGAGACATAAATGTGATTGACTGGACTAAAAGTACATCGAACAGGACGCAAAGAGAATAGATCCTAAATCTATTTATGGATTTATTCACTTGTGACATTCATAGTGTGACATATCTATATCCTGAGTGGATGGCAAACTATGTATGCTTGACTCATACACTATGATGTAAGTAAAAGCCTGAGTTCAAATAGATAAGGAACTGAAAGCTGGTGCGTTAGGTGTACAACTTCTGTAGTATGTAACATCATTCACAATAGTGGAATTCATAACCCATAACATGGGGAAATGATATCTTTTCATTGGCATTACATGGTTGATGAAAAGTAAATGTGGACAGGAATCGTCCGTCTTTGTGATGGATCACTTGATCACTATTTGGTCATGGTTGACTTTCATAAAGGAAGATGTAATGGTTAACAATAGATAATATAGAATCATATTGGGAGAATGCATATTATCCCAAAGAGATCAAGGATATCCTGTGAGGGTAACACATTTATGACAAAGTAATTGAACGAGTATTGAGTAGTTGCTTTCATAATGGAATGTTGTTGGGTAGAGCTCAATCAGGATACTATAGTGGAATGACTTCATGAATAAATGAGTTTATAATTAATATGAAAAAAACCAGGACTTAGTTATAAATCATTTTAGCCTAAACTATATATGTCCAACCGATCTCTTTGCTAACTCGTTGAAACCAAAAATGAATTGCTTGTTTGAATATAAATGAATGAATTGAATAGGAAAAGAGAAATGTGAAACATTCAGGAATGATTATGGTTTTCTTCGAAATGGATAAATGGAATCATTTGGAAATTAATGTAGGTTTCCAAAAATGAGAATAGAAATGAAAATGAAAATGGAAATGATCCATTTGCAATTCTATATGAATTACTTAAAAAATGATCAGAAGAATGAGTTTGTTTTTTGGATTATTTTGAAGCTCAAAAATGAAAATAAACCATTTGATCATAGTGAACTTGTTGAGTTTTGAAATATTGAACATATTTTCTCGAAACTTTACTAGGGGCAAAATCGTCAAAATTTTACTGGGGGTAAAATAGGGATGAGAAAATTTTTTATATATAAATATTAAATTTTATTTTAGGAAATAGAAAAATCGAATCGGGTTGGAGCACATTATAGAGTACTGGGTCAAAAAGACCCAATAAGTACTCGTAATTGGACTCGATGTGTGAGAGGCCCAAAAACCCCTCATGGACATAATGGGGGCAACAACCCTCTTAGAAATACTAGCGTGTGCCGTCCATCCTAGTCCTATTCTAAGTAAAGTGTTATTTTTCTATTTGAAATAAACCACTACAACTTAACAAGGGTTCTACCTTTTTTTCCTATAAATAGATGACACCAGTAGAGCTATTAACACAACTTAACAATTGTTTTATAGGGTTCTCTGAACGGATCAGCTGTTCAGGAAAAAAAAGATCTTAAACCATAGGCTTGACAATCTTAGAAATTCATTAAGGTGGGAATTAACCCAAAATTGGTATGTCCTACCATGAATACTTTAACCCTGAATCGGTTTGGACTGTGAGGTTAAGAGATAAGTAGTTCTTGTCGACTTGTTATTCTAGTGGAAAAGTGGAAGATCCTGTTGGGGTATTGACTAATTGATTGAATAAGAAAACCTGAAGCGAAATTTGGTTATGATTACTGAAGCAAGCTAATCACCCATGCTCAGATTTGACAGATTCTCTTATTTATTTCTTGAATTATCATTATTAAAATTCCAAAAATTTCTCTTTATATTTTATTGTAATATAATTTATCTAAATTATTAATTAGATCTATTTGTGCTTAGGTTAGAATTAACTTAGTGCTCGCCTCCCTTGGGTACGATCCTCGAAGTACTCATCTACTCTATTGTAACTATATTACAACATGACCCGTATACTTGCGGATACCAACTTTTCATATTTTTTCTGCAGGATTTCTACTCTGGAGTTGATACATCTGGAGGCAGTCAAAAACATATACATGGTGCATCTTGATGACTTACATAGTTCAAATGTTTGTCTCCTAATTGATCCATCATGATTCTGTGTAGCAGGTTAAACTATTTTTCACATTTAAGGAGCTTGAATAAAAGCATTTTCGTTATGTTTTAATTAAGTTTCTTTAGCTTTATTTGCATTCAATAAAATGTGCACATTGAGTCTTTCATTAACCTTAAGGGCTAAATGAGGCCTAAGGGACAGCTAACATACTTCGTGAGTGTGCACGAGACCAATAGAAGGAATTTTGGGTCAATACTGAATGCTATGTTGCAACATGGGAGATCTGATGTCGCAACATATAGAGCAAAATAGAGAAAGTGAGAAACTGCCTTCAATGTCGTGACACAGGCTGAGGGTGTCGCAGCATACCCCTGAAGACAGATGCAAAGGAGTAGGCTGGTTGCTGTGTCAGACACAGGTCCTGGTCTGACGCGACATCGACTCTGTAATGAGAATAAAACACAAAGCAGGGGAATTTCGGTCTGCACAATTGAACTTAAAGGTCGAGAACATTAGCTAACCTTGGGTTAAAAATGACGCTTACCTGAAGGCTATAAATAGGCTCCTTTGGCACACATTATGGACACATTCCGTTAGCTTAGATTCTCTTTTTAGGTTTAAGTTTTGTTTTCTTGCTTTCTTTAGGTTTTCATAGTTTTAGTTTATTTGTTCTTTGTCTCTTTCAAGAGTTCTAATCTATAAAGGATATTAATTATTGTGGATTCGTGCTTATTATGAATATTAATCAGACTTTTCTTAAACTCTCTATTTCAATTCATTCCCTATGATTAATTCTTCCATGTATTCCATGTTGTTTATGAAAGCCATGAGGAACTAATCCTTCTATAGGGGATTAACGAGTGCAACCATGATCTCTTAACTGTTTTGTAGGGTTACTCAACGGATCAATTGTTTAGGAAAGGAAGAACATAAAACAAACCCTAGACTTGACAGCCCTGGGAAGTCATCAAGGTGGGCATTAACCAAAAATTAGTATGGCCCATTCTTGAACACCTTTACCCCAAGCCAGTCTGGACTGTGAGGTCGAAAGATAAGTAGTCCTTGCTGACTCGTTATGTTAGTGGAAGATCTGAAGATCCTGCCAAGGTAGCGACTATTTGGTTGACGAGAAACCCGAGACGACAATTGATTGAGATTACTGAAGCAAGCTAATCACCCATCTTCAGATTCGATTCACTTTATTCTTTATATCTCTTACAATTCAATTCTTTTATGTTATTTTATTTTATTTAAGAAGCCCTAAAATTATTTCTTATTTTACTTTCGTACTATAACTGACTTAAAGTATTAATTAGATCTTTAATTTTTTAGGTTAAGATTGATTTAGTACCCACCTCCCTTGGGTATGATCCTCGGAGTACTCACCTACTTCATTGTAAAATCTATATTAAAACTTGACCCATATACTTGCGGATACCACCTCATAACTCTATTTTATTGTAGTATTCACACTATTGATGTTAGTACGTTCGGAGGTGGTCAAGTTGTTGGCATCGTTGCTGGGGAGGCAACGTCACTGGATTGATTTTAATTTCCACATTCCAAAACAATAATTAGGAACTTTTTCAACTATAGATATTATTTTATTTTAGTATTACTAATCTACTCTTTTTGGGTTTGGTGAATGACTCATAGTAGAGGCACACCTATTGTAGTAGCAACAGATCTAGAGAGAATAATTTGAAGAAATCACTAACAGCAGCAGCAGCAACAACAACAAATGCAATATCCACCACCACCAACTGCAGTTAACGTACCCCGTGAAAATCCATTGTTTGGTGACGCCGATGATAATGCCCTAAGAGATCCACTAGTACCACAGTTACCCACAAACGTGCATATGGCTCGGAATGAGAGAACATTATAGGACTATGCCCTACCAAATTTAGATATGGTTCAGGAAAGTATAACAAAGCCAGCGATTATAAATAATAATTTTGAGATCAAACCGACAGTGATACAAATAATCCAAAATAATCTGTACTTTAGGGGCACTATGAAAGATGACCCTAATCAAAATTAGAAACGATTTCTTCAACTCTGTGATACTTTTAAGTATAAGGGGGTCACTGGCGACGTTATTCATCTTTGATTTTTCCCTTTTTCTCTGATTAATAATGCCTTTTCTTGGTTAGACCCGCAGGCTCCAAGATCTATCACGACTTGGGATGAATTTGCTGGAAATTCTTATAGTAGTTTTTCCCAATTAGTAAAGCAGTCTAATTAAGAAGATAGATTGATGTCTTTAGACAGATGGAAGGGGTAGGCTTTTATGAGGTGTGGGAACACTTCACAGTGTTGATTCAAAATTGCCCGCACCACAAATTTCCTGATTGGATGAGATTGTAGATATTTTATAATGCGTTGAATGCAAATGTAAGATTAGGATTAGACGGAGCAGCAAGAGGAGCCCTTTTGAATAGGACGTATAAGGATGCATACAAAATTATTGAAAATATGGCATTGAACTCCCATCAGTGGCCAACTAACCGATTCACATATGACCAGAAACTCGCTATAGTCAAAGTTACTCAAGAGGATGATAAGTATCAACAACTAGTGGATAGACTCAACCTTATTGAATCTACTTCAATACCGTCTATGCATGGAGGAGACAAGCCACTCTCCCATTATCTCAATAATCCTGCTGATGATATAAATTACCATGGGAATAGGAGTGGAAACCCTTATTCAAAAACATACAATCTCGACTGGAGAGATCACCCGAACTTGAAATGGGGAGGAAACCAAGGAAGAGGTAACAATTCAAATCAAGTTAAAAATACTAATTACCATCCTCCTTATTTAAAGGAACCCCAAGATAGAACCAACCTAAGTGACCATACTACATGTGGTCAACGCCTGGATAGAATTGAGGAGGAGATGTAGTAAATGAGAATAGATGTCAAGCAAGTGCAGTCTGAGTGTACCAATTCAACAAGAACTTTGACTAAGCTCAAAGATCAAATGAGCCAATTGATGAGCTTGATGGGAGATATCAAAAGATAAATTGGCACAAGCATTCCCAATAACACAAAAGATAATCCACGGAGGGAATGTAAAGAGCATGTGAAAGCTATAGCACTCCGATCGGGCATGGTACTAAGTAGCCTAGAAATACCTACCACGGAGGTAACTATGGATAATACTGATGAAACTCATGATAATTCCCTAGAAGTGGTATACGGACCTGAACCAGAGGAGAATATGCCAACATTTGAGATGGGAAAAGAGACACCTAAAGATGCCGAAATCACGAAAGTCCCATTTCTATCAAGTTTAGAAAAAAGACAAAAGCGAGATGAGGATGAATTTGTAAGGTTTTTGAATTTGTTTAAAACCATCTAGGCAGTTTTCCCATAGAAATAGAGAGTATTCACTTTAATATAGCATTATACGATCTAGGAACTAGTATTAATTTAATGCCCTTATCAATTTTTGAAAAACTCAGGTTAGGGAATCTTAAAGCAACTCAAATTACATTGCAATTGGATGACAAGTCTTTAGTACACCGAAGGGGGTACTAGAAGATGTGTTAGTCAAGGTGCTAAGCTTTATTATTCCTACGAATTTTGTAGTGCTTGATTTTGAGGAAGATCGTGAGATACCAATCTTACTAGGAAAACCTTTCCTGGCCACTTCTAGATCCACCATTGATTTAGAGAAAAATGAGTTGACAAAAAAAAAGTAATGGTGAGACTGAAACATTCAAATGTGTCTATCAACTGAACGAGGAAAATAAGAAGAAATTAGGGGAGCATTGCAAAATTTTATCTATTTCTGACGTTCCCAAATCAAGGGAAATGTTTCCTTTTATGAATACAGAAAGAATAAATAGGTTTAAGGAACGAGACAAACGGGCAAGAGTGGAATGGCACGACGATGGTGGACGAATGGTAATAGAATAAAAAGATCGTCCGCAGGTGAATTGGCAATATTGCTGGGTAAATCTAGTAACATAACTTAAAATTTGTGAATTTTTGCATGATATGTGTAAATTAATCTATATCTAACTAACCACATAGTTTAGATTTTAACCTTTATTTGATGTAGGTTTATCCTTAGATCGAAACAGACAGTCACAACAGTAAGTCACGATGTAGTAGACAGTCCCTGAGAATCTCCAAACTGACAGATGTTTCGTGACATAAAACCCTTGTGTCATGACATCGGTAAACTGTCAGGGATGTCTTGACACGGAACCCCTATGTCGCAACATCACTGCAAGTTTCTGTAGGGTTGACCCAACCCATTACACAATCCGATGGCTTAAAGATTAATTTTACTTGATTTTTAAACCTTTAAAACCCTATTTTATAACATAAACTCATATTTACCCCTAATTAAAACACTCATTAAACCTTAATCCCTCAAATTCTCTCAATCTCTCAACACTTCTTAAACCCTAAACCCCTAATTTTTTTTCCAATTTTCCTTTCACAAACTTCTTAATCATACTCAGTGCAATGAGGAATGGGAACATCGCGGGGAAGTAAGGAATTCAAAAGAACTTTGATTATATACTTAAGGTTAAGGGTTCCTAAACTCAAATTTTTTATTATTCTATTGAATTCTTTGCTTAAGGCTGAAATACAATGCCTCCTAGGAAAGTTAGGCGAACTATGGAAATAGAGCCATCTATGGTTCAAACTCCCTCTAATTTTCCAAACCCAAATGTTGAAAAGTATTTCAATGAACTTCAAGGGAAAACATTCATTTAGGAGAGGGGATTTGATCCATCGATGATCTTGTGTAAAGAAATATGGCCTTTGGTTAGGTATCATCAATGGGAACATTTTTGGACGATACCAAAGGATAATAATCTGGTCTCTGTTTTACAATAATTTTATGCATCTTTATGACCACGAATCTAGAAATAATGAAGGTCATATATGGGATACAGTACTAGTGCGAGGGAAAGAGGTATGAGTAACCCCTCGAATAATTTGAAACTTTTATAATGCTCATACTATGAGAACGATTTCATTGATGAAACTGACTTAGAATATTTTAGAAACATAGATATGGATAGTATTATAAACTTTTTAACTAAAGTAATGAGTGAATGGAAGAACCGTGCAAGTAAAAATATCTTAGTACCTTTTTATCAAGCAATTATGTTTCCTAAAGCTAAGATGTGGATTCAATTAATTTAAACACAAATTGTACATGCTTTAAATATTTCTAACATTAATGCTTTTAGAGCAGTTTTACTCTATGCTTTTAGAGCAGTTTTAGAGCAGCCAAAATGTGGGAGTGTTCTTTCCTCATCTGGTGACGACTTTATGCAAAAAGGCAGGTGTACCCATGACCTCCACTAAGCAGTCGTTAAAACCATCCCGAAGCATTATCGAGGACATCTTGTTCTAGTAATCCATCGATCTACGGGGCAAACAGATAAAATACGAGAGTAAACGACAGTAAGAAACTGTAGCTACACCCACCTCGTCACAAAGTTTGGCACGGGATCAACAAGACGTTGGTAAGAGTAGCCATCCAAAGTTAGATTGGATGATTTAGTGGATGCAGGAATCAAGACCAATTTTTTAAGAGTTCCCGAGGCAAAACAACAATCGGGTTCCCAGTTATACCTCTGACATGTTTGGGCCGACAAATATGGACCAAGAAGTAGAAGCGCATGAAAGTGAAGAGGAAAGAGAAGAAGAGGGGGATAACGAGCATGAGCAGATGGATGATGATAAGGATGATTAATTTTTTTTTTAATTTTATAAAGACTTGTTTTATTTTTTGGAAAAAATTAATTTAGACTTTGTAGGAGTAAGATTGATAAGTAGATTTGAGTATGTTGCATTCTGTTGAAACTTTCTATGTAGGAACCCAACACAAAGGAGACACAAACGTATTTGAACTTTACATGATCAAAGGAGGAAGCACCCACTAGTAGCTATTAAAACGATCACGATCAATCAGCTAACTTTTTTTCTTATCTTTTAATGCGGTACACATTGAAGACAACATGTCGACTAAAGTGTGGGGGGTAACATAGGTTTTTTTTTTAATTTTTAATTTTTGTTGCTTTTTCTTGTCCCTTGGTGTGTTTGAACTTGTAGAAACACAAGTGATTGGTTAGAAGCATGTACATAGGTTGTGTGAGGCCTTGAAAATAGGTCTAGTAGTTTCGAGTAAGTTTACCGAGTTCTGAGTAAAAATTAAGAGTTAATCGAGTTTATTAGTGTTTTGTTTTTTCAAATTTAGTCAACTTAATTTCATTTAAAAATCGGTAAATAATATTCCAGAAAATAAAAATATTTTTAGAAAAATAATTTTATGGTTTTAAATAATTTTTGGGTAAAATAAATATTTTGGGTTTAATTAGAAATTAAAAATAAATTAAAATGGGGGTTTAATTGAGGGAATTTAAAATATTAACTAAATAGGACCATTTTGCAAAATAAGGAAAATGTAAGAGTGGTTTTATAGCAAATTATCATTATTTTTAGAATTTTGGAGGGAAAGGAGTATTTTGTAAAACAAGGGGAATGTGGAAGTGGCCTAATGACAATTTCCCTAATTTTTGAAAATCAAGTGGAGGTTTTCATTTTTAAAAACACTACAACTACCTCACCTTGCACATCATTTTCACCCGAATTAAGGGCTTTTTCTCTCATTTTTTGCTCATTTCCATAGACCACATATCAGAGAATAGATCTAAAATTTTACTCTCTCAAAATTCTCTGCAAAATCTCCATAAAAGTTTTCCAAAGTTGAGCAAAAGTCATTCGAAATTTCTTCAACGATCTTGATTCAATCTTTTAAATTGATGATTTGAGATCAATTGACAGTAATTCTCAACTCTAAATTCATTTTTAAGTTGTTTTCAATCATTATCTGCTATTTAAATTGATTAAAATATATTTTCAAGTTTTGATTTCTTCTTTCTTGAATATGGAACTCAACAATGGCGAATCCATGATTTTGAGTTGGAATCCAAGTTTTAATGGATGTCTAAGCTCAAAATATGTTTATTAAGAGGTTTTTAATCATAAAACAAGAGATCAAACTCGTTTGGTTGATCAATTTTGATAAATTCGTTTTTAATCAATAAGATGAGTTGATTTTTCGAAAAATTTTAAAACAATTTAATAGATAAAATTAACACTTTGGTTTAATGTTAATGGACTAGGAATGAAGTTTAGAAGTGGTTTGTGGTCCTGAGAAGGTCGTTTAGTTGATGAATTTTATGTTTTAGCTTAATTGTGCAATTTCGGTAAAGTAGACTAGAGAAATGATTTAGATCCGTATAGTTTATGAAAATTTGACTTTTTTTATGTTAATGTTAGTTTGTAATGCATATTTTGTCTCCACTAAAGCTTCACACAAAGATCAGGATGATGCTAATTGGATTTAAGGCTTAAACTTACCTACTTGAACACACTTTTGTTTGAAAAACAAAGAGTGGAGGTGAGTGATTTTACAGGCTACTGGTAAATTTGTCTGGTTATGTGTTAAATTGAATTTTTAAATAGTGTTTTTAATGACTTAATCACATCTTATTTTGTTGGATATGCAAAAATTAATTTTATTTTACAAGAGCATTATTGCAACTGGCTTTTGAAAAATTGTGTTAAGCTTTGGGCATGATTAATTTGGATTGAATGGATTTTTAATTGGAGCATGAGTTACTGAATTTTTGAGCACTTGAAATTGGTGTTATGCTTTGTTTAAGATTCATGGACAAAGGCATTTGTTGTGCTTAATTATATTGATGTTGAAATTGTTAAGCTGCATGCTTTTAATGGCATTTTTACATCTTAGATTAAGTTCTTAAACATCAGATTCTATGCCTTGTATGTATGATTATATTGACCACATTCATGGTGGATCCATTGGATGTAGTTGGCATGCCATAGGATTTGTGAGTACTCACCATTATATGTGTTATTTGTGAGCTTATGGCTCAAGAAGTTCTAATTTTTGGAGTAAATAAGGGAGTGTTGAGCTTGTGGCTTCGGCCTGTTCAACCCGGGACTTTTTCTGATATGTAAGAGTTTGGAGATCCGTTTATCCAATGTATGATCACATGTTTAAATATTGCCATGGATGTATTATGCTGATATAAGTGTATATTTATAAGTTAAATTATGATTTCATATGCCATATTAAATTGGAATTTTATTCATGGAATAGCATATGTTATTATGATTATAATATGTGATATTGTGACTAAAATTTTAATGCTTAATTTGCCTGGATTTATGCATGAATTGGGTGCGATTTAATTATTGTTTTTACAATCATTCACCGAGCTTTTTAAGCTCACACCCTCACACCTTTGTGCAGAGACTTTTCCTGCTTGAGGAGTTGAGGAGTAAACGCAAGGCCGATCCAAGATTAAGGCTCGGCAGTAGCTTAAGGATTCTTTTTTAGAAGCAATAGGGGGCATTGCGGCACTTATTAGGACTAGTTTTAATTCAATTGTAATGGGCATTGGACATTTATTTTGGTGATGTTATAATTACTTTAACGCTTGCTTTTTATGCTTAATTGTTGTGTGGTTTATGGTATATTGATGAGAGTTCATATGGTGATTGAAAACATGGTGTTTGAAGCATGTATTTTATACTAACATAGTTTAATTGTAGCTTGCCAAGGAGTGGAATGCTTGTGGGTAAGGTATGTACCTTGTGTGATATAATTGATGGTTGCTAAGTATGTTTATAATTTAGTCCTAAAACTTGATCAGATTAATTGAAGCCTTTAACAATAGGGAAACTCGATAATATTTTAGAGTTAGACTTGTGAGTGTTAAAATTTGGTAGAAATATTCTTATATAATATTTTGGGTAATGTATTAAAAGTTTCTAAAATTTACATTTTAGTTCCTATTAATAAAATAATAATTAGGCTTAGTAAATGAACTCGATTGAAATTGAAATTTTTAGGGCTTGCATAAATTGACTAAAAGAAGGTTGGTAATCATTTAGAACTAAAAAATGGGACTGTTTAACTTTAGATAATAAAATTACCAAAATACCCTTATGGTTAAATAGTTAGAAATAGTTTAGCAATGGTTCACAAAATCGCTTTCGCATTAAAATTAGATAGTTAGTTATTTAGAATTGAGGTGTTATAAGGTTGGGGTGTGTTTTGGGTGGTCTTGAGTTGGAGAGTCACTTCGGTGGCTATTGTGTCGCTTTAGATTCGGGCCGGTCCATCTTAGTCGAGTTTCGGGTGCCACAGGTTTCATGTATTTAAGAATAAATTTGGCATGATGATAGGAGATTTTAAAATTTTGAGTATTGAACTACTAAAGTTCTATATGTTACACTATAAATAGGTGTTAAGCCATCATTTGTACCAAGTGATGTAGAAAATACAAGGAAACGAGCATGCTAGTATGAATGGTAAATTGTTGAATTTGTGTTTGATTGGTTGATTAAATCTGTGCATGTTGAGATATTTAGCGATGACCTAAGGCATTTTTTGGAACATATCCAGAGCCAAAAAGTTGTCCTAATTACATTTCACCCTTAGTACCAATTTTTAAGCCTATTGACACTTCTTAACGAACCACATTACAAGCCCCAAGCCTGAAAGCATCAATTTGTATTTGCCCTTTTTCTTTGGTCCTACACTACACGACTATAGACGTTTGGCCATAGTATTGAGGGTTAAGTAGATATATCATAGCAGAGGTTGTAAAAATAGAGTGAAATAAGAAAGATTAGTGTGATGTGGGAACTATAGGTTAGCCCAAGAGTGCAAAACAAAAGAGAAATCCACAAAATAGAAGTAATGCGAGTAGAAAAAGTACCTGAAAAGCCAAAAAGCATTCTTGAGTGAGAAAAATAATTGAAAAAAAATAGCAGTGACAAAGTTACAAGAATAGAAAAAACTTGTTTATTAGTGTATTGAAACACGTAGGCTAGCTGTAGTTACTATATCATGCTATGATTTTCTATATATGGAGAGATAAGGAAGGTGAAAGAAGGAGAAATAAGGCAGTGAGCGGGTAAGGGTCATTAAGGGGGAAGAATAGGGATCAATACGATGTGCCAAACTATTTCGTGTTTGTAACCTTTTGACACTTGATGTTTTTAAATTCCACACCTGTCCTAAGTTGCAGAATGTTACAAGCCGAAAAGCCCTATTTGACCTAAGTATCTGCATACATGAATGGACATCATACTGAACATATGCATAAATGAATATTTGTATTCTGCTCGAATAATCAAAGTACTTTTATGATTTGTTAATGGATTCCTATAGGTGAGAACCTTAATATTTGTACATTTTGTAACATACTAAACTTAGATGTTTGTGATCAAAGTGGTAAGTCGACTACTCATCATGTTGAAATTGTTAGTAAACATGTAATGCTTAAGTCCAAAATTTATACTTGTACTATACATGTTCAAGGGTCGTCATTTTTATTTTGTCATTTTTGTTTATGTTTCTTGAGGACAAGCAATGACTTAATTGTGGGGGAGTTTGATCTACCATGAATCGGTGTATCAGATTAAACTAGTTTTCACATTTAAGGAGCTTGAATACAAACATTTTTGTTATGTTTTAATTAAGTTTCTTTAATTTTATTTGCATTCAATAAAATGTGCACATTGAGTCTTTTATTAACCTTAAGGGCCGAATGAAGCCTAAGGGAGAGCTAACGTACTTTGTGAGTGTGCAGGAGACCATTAGAAGTCATTTCGGGCAATACTGGATGCTATGTAGCAACATGGGAGATCCGAAGTCGCAACATAGAGAGAAAAATAAAGAAAGTGAGAAACTATTTCAATGTCGCACATAGGCTGAGGGTTTCACGACATACCCCTGAAGACAGATGCAGAGGAGTAGACTGGCTGCTATGTCACGACACAAATCCTGGTGTGCAATGACACCGACTCTGTGACGAGAATAAAACACAAAGTAGGAGCATTTTGGACTGCACAATTGAACTTCAAGCTCGGGAACGTCAGCTAACCTACAGTTATGGATGACGACTACCTGAAAGCTATAAATAGGCTCATTTGTCACACATTATGGACACATTTCATTAGCTTATATTCTCTCATTAGGTTTAAGTTTTGTTTTCTTTCTTTCTTTAAGTTTTCATAGTTTTAGTTTATCTATTCTTTATCTCTTTCAAGAGTTCTGATTTATAAAGGATATCAATTGTTGTGGATTCGTACTTACTATCAATATTAATCAGGCTTTTCTTAAACTCTCTATTTCAATCCATTCCCTATAATTAATTCTTCCATGTATTTAATGTTTTTTTTATGAAAGCCATGAGAAACTAATCCTTCTATGGGGGATTGGCGAGAGGAAGCATGCCTCTTAACTATTTTGTAGGGTTAGTCAATGGATCAATTGTCTGGGAAAGGAAGAACGTGAAACCAACCCTAAGCCTGACAACCTCAGGAAGTCATCAATGTGAGAATTAACCCAAAATTGGTATTGCCTGTTCATGAACAACTTTACCCCAAACCAATCTATACTGTGAGGTCGGAAGATAAGTTGTCCTTATTGACTCATTATGTTAGTAGAAGATCGGAAGATCCTACTTGGGTAGTGACTAGTTGGTGGTCGAGGAACCCGAGACGGTAGTTGGTTGGGATTGCTGAAGTGAGCTAATCATGCATCTTCAAATTCGATTCACTTTATTCTTTATATCTTTTGAAATTCAATTCTTTTATGTTATTTTATTTTATTTAAGAAACCCTAAAATTATCTCTCATTTTACTTTCATACTATAAATTACTTAAAGTATTAATTTGATCTTTAATTGTTTAGGTTAAGATTGATTTAGTATTCGTCTCCCTTGAGTAATACTCACCTAACTTCATTGTAAAATCTATATTACAACTCAAACCGTATACTTATGAATACCGTCTCATAACTCTCTATTTTATTGCAGTATTCACACTCTGGACATTAGTACATCCGAAGGCGGCCAATACCCAAGAATGAAAACACTTCCTGGTTATGGCATAGGAAATTTGGACATGCTAGCATTAACATAGTTCGTAAATTAGCTAAAATTGACATAGTAAGAGTGTTACCAAAAATTGATTTTGGTTTAGATAAAGTTTGTGATGCATGTACTAAAGGCAAACATAAAAGAGTCTCTTTTAAACTTATTAATGATGTATCTACTAGTAGAGTCTTACAACTTATTCACATAGATCTCTTTGGACCTACTAGAACAACTAGCTTGGGTGGAAAACAATATCTTTTCTTAAGTACTAAAGATGAAACTTTAGAGAAATTCGCCACTTTTTCAAAAAGTAATCAAAATGAAAAAGGTTATTCTATCACTAGTGTTAGAAGTGACCATGGACTCGAATTTCAAAATCTTGATTTTGAAAATTTTTGCAACTCAAATGGTATTAGCCATAATTTTTATGCACTTAGAACCCATCAACAAAATAAAGTTGTTGAGAGGAAAAATAGAACTTTAGAAGAAATGGCTAGAACCATGCTTTGTGAAAATAATTTGCCAAAGTAATTTTTGGAGGAAGCCACAAACAGTGCATGTTACATTATAAATCAAGTAATGATTAGGCCTATTTTAAAGAAAATTTCACATGAATTCTTTTAGAAATAAAAAACCTAACGTTATTTATTTTTCATCTTTTTTGGATGTAAGTGTTTTATTTTAAATAATGGAAAAGATAATCTTGGCAAATTTGATGCAAAAAGTGATGAAGGATTTTTTTCTTGGTTATTTTTTAAATTCTAAAGCTTATCGAGTCTTTAACAAAAGAAATTTAGTAGTAGAAGAGTCTATACATGTTTTCTATGACTCTAACCCTCCTCCTAAAAAGGAATCTTGTGTTGATGATGATGATGCTGGAATTCTTGATAATAACGAGAAAGTGGATCAATCGTCGAATGAGAAGACACGAGAACAAACTCAGTTGCTCTAAAATAGCTTACTCTAGAGGAAAGGGAAGTCAATAATCCAAAGGAATACAACTATGTGAAGGATTGTAAGATTTTGGGAGATCCATCAAAAGGGGTAACTACTAGATCTTCTCTTAGAAATACTTGTAATTATGTTGCATTTATCTCAGGCATTAAGCCTAAAAATATCAAGGAAGCATTAAATGATGAATATTGGATATTGGCTACACAAGAAGAGCTAACTCAATTTGAAAGAAGTAAATTATGGACCCTAGTTGAATGACCTTGTGATAACTCTACTATAGGTACTAAATGAGTTTTTAAGAACAAGCTAGATGAGAGCGGTAACATAGTGATAAATAAGGCTAGGCTTGTTGTTCAAGGTTACACTCAAGAGGAAGGAATATATTATGATGAGACTTATGCTCCCGTAGCTAGAATGGAAACCATTAGAATGCTTCCAGCTTTTGCATGCTTTAATAATTTTAAATTATATCAAATGGATGTTAAAAGTGTTTTTCTAAATGGTTTTATAAATGAAGAAGTATATGTTGAACAACCACCCGGTTTTAAATATTAAAAATTTCCAAATCATGTTTTCAAACTTTCAAAAGCCTTATATGGTTTAAAACAAGCTCCTAGAGCTTGGTATGAAAGATTATCAAATTTTCTTTTTGAAAATGGTTTTTGTAAAGGGAAGGTTGACACTGTAACACCCCTCACCTGGTCCGGTCACGGGACTCGAGCTACGGAGTGCTACAACCAATACCAAAACAAAACGCATTCAATTCACATTGTTTATTTCAAATAAACATGAAATTACTTCATAAATACACAATTAACATTCAAATAAAACATGAGTCACACAATGATAGTCAAATCAATGCATTATCATTAAGGATAACTTTTCTCAGGCCTTGTACAAGTTTACGTATGCCCTAATATCAACCTAGAATTTAACTATGATTAATTTGCAACATTTCAAAAATTACATATCAATTAAATCATAAATAAGTTATTCAAACATTATGGTATACAATTAAATTTGAGTCTAAATCAAGCTTACAAAAGCTTTTAAGTTGACCCGAGTAAAAATAAGGACTAAATTGAAAACTTTTAAACATCAAGGAAAATTTGAAAAATAGGGTCACACGGCCGTGTTACAACCTGTGACCGTGTGAAACTAAAGTCACATGACCGTGTATCCAAGCCATGTAACTCACTGAAGCAATGTGAAAAATCTAATGACCATATCTACAGTACCACATGGACATGTGGCCATCCCGTGTAACAATTTGAAACTGTGCTACCCAAGATCTCCCAATTAAAAATAAAGCACACAGTCGTGTCACTTACCGTGTGTGACACACGACCGTGTGTTAGCCCGTGTATGACAAAAAGTACCTCATTATACAAGTCACAAAACCAAATTTTTAACTAGGTCAATACACTTAACCAACTTTAAACCTGTCCACAATGCACATCAACATGCCAAAACATAACATTTCTTATACCTAACCAATATGCCTCAAGGCACCATCACACAACATGAATTAATACCAATGTACATCTTATTCCTTGCCAAGATAGATAATGACTAAACATATGCTTTATACAACACCAAAGTACCAAATGCTACCACTTATAATAGACCATATTACCATAACTAACAACTTACATAAATGACACCAAATCCATTCCACATATCATGCCTACAATATCCAAATTAGACATCAAACTATTGTATCATGTCCTCCAACAAAACTTTATCTATTTGAACATTTCACATCATTTTCAAGCATACCAATAATTCACACATTGATCAACATTCACTATCACTATTATACTTAAGCATTCCATCATCATCATGAACATATGCACATATTCATTTCAAAGTTTATATACATATTATATAAGCACTCAAGACCAAACATTATAAACAAGGAAAATTTCCTCAACATCCAAAATAAACATTTAATTACATTTAAACCTAGACACATGCCACATAATCGATTCAAGAACAATTCAAAAATCTACCGAGTTTGAAGCTGGATAGTATGAGATCTAGAGTGATCTAATAGACACATTCTGCAAAATACCAACTATAGAAAACAGAAAATGAAACAGAGTAAGCATTAAATATGCTCAGTAAGTTTATAGGTTCAAAACAATGTAACTTACCTTTATTCTCATATTACAAACAAAGTAATTAACTAAGCATTTTTCCTATTAACACAATTCACAACAATAGGTGAGATCAATAGAAACAAGTCCCAAAGCCATTCAATTTATACAATGCCATTCAACTTAATTCAATGTCATTTAATCAGTATCATCAAAAATCTATATACTTCAATTACTTTATTCAATCATCATATAACATACCAATTTGGAACACATATTATCATTTCAGTCATTTAACATTTTCAATTTATACGATTCAATCCAAAACAATACACTTGACCGCCTCTAGACGTATTAACATCTAGAGTGTGAATATTGCAACTAAAGAGATGGAATTGGGGCGGTGTCCGCAAGTATACGGGTCAGGTTACAATATAGTTTTACAATGTAGTAGGTAAGTACTCCGAGGATCATACCCAAGGGAGGCAAGTACTAAATTAAAGTTAACCTAAACACAATAGAATTAATTAGTAAAATAAATAAATTATATTACGACAAAACATAAAGAAGAAAATTTGGGTTTTTATAAATAAGAATTAAAATTGCATAAATAAAATAAATTTCAGAAAACTAATTTCTAAAATTAATCAAATGTGAACATGGGTGATTAGCTTGCTTTGGTGATCATAACTAATTCCTATTTCAGGTTTCTATTCAATTACCTAGTCATTACACAAGCAAGATCTCTCAATCTTCAACTAAACTAACGAATCAGTAATAACAACTTCTCTCTCAACCTCACAGTCCAGACTGGTTTGGGGTTAAGGTGTTCACAGATAAGCCATACCAATTTTGGGTTAATTCCCACCTAAATGACTTCCTAGGGTCGTCAAGTCTATGGTTTAAGTTCTTCCTCGCCCAAACAAGTAATCCACTAAGAAAACCCTACATAAAAATTAATCAATCACACCTCCACTCACTAATCCCCCATAAGAGGATTAGTTCATCAAGAAATCCATAAACATAATAAACTTTATAATAAAGATAAGCATAAAGAATAAATCAAGAATAGAGTTTAGAGAATCTTGTTTGTATTCGATAATGAAGTGCAATAATCCTTAAATGTTTGATCATGTTTACAAAGTAAGTTCTCCAAAGAACACGAATAGAAAGAACTGAAAATTAACCTAAAGCCTAAAAGAAAGGAAAACTGAAACTAAAATTCCAGAGAAAAGCATAGAATCTAAAAAGTTGTTCCTAAAGAAGTGTTTAAAGAGTCTATTTATAGAGTTAGGGTTGGTCGTCATCCTTAACCCTAGGTAAGCTAATATTTTCGTGTTACTTTCCATTTTGTGGACCAAAATGCCTCTCACTCATAATTGTTCTCATACAAGACCGGTGTCGCAACACCCTAGTGCCTATGTCGTGTCACTAAAGGCTGTATGATTGGTTCGGGTTTGGCTTCAGGGGTATGTCGCGACATCCTATGGTTGTGTCACGACATCAAAGGCAGTCTTGAAATTCTTGTATTCTGCTCCCTATGTTGCAGCATTGAGCTTCCCGTGTTGCAAGACAGCGACTAACCTTGAGTTCATGTGCCTTTGACTGGTATCCTACACACTCACTAAGCACATTAGCTCACCCTTAGGGCTCATTCGGCCCCAAAGGTCATAAAAAGACTCAAATTACACTTTTCATTGAATTCAAAACAAATATGGAAAACTTAACTAAAACAAAATAAAAATGATCGTATTCAAACTCCTTAAGTTTGTAAAACTAGTTTAATCTGTTACACTGTAATACGACAGATCAAACTCCCCCACACTTAAGTCATTACTTGTCCTCAAGCAAGGAAAAATATAAACATAAAAGATAAAAGATTTCCCTTGAGCAAGTATAGTACAAAGATTGGTTTCGAGGTAGATAACTACGCATTTTCATACTTACACATAATCCTGACATGATATATAAATGATTCACCACTTTCAATATGAAACACATAAGTTCAGTATATTACAAAGTATACAGCTATTAAGGTTTTCAAATATATAACTCCATCCATAAAACATACACGTAATTTGATTATCCTAGCAGAATACAAACAATTGTTATTGTAATTGCTCAAAATAATATCAATTCATGAATAAGTTTACCTAAGTCACATAGGGTTTTTCGGCTTGTAACGTTCTGAGGCTTTAGACAGGTGTGGAATTCAAGAATATGAAGCATCAAAATAGTTTCAAGCACAAAAATAGTTTGGCACATTGTATTTTTCCCTATTATCCCCCTTAACAACCCTTACCCGCTCACCGTCTTATTTCTCTTTCTCCCACCTTCCTTATTTCTCAACATAGGAAGTTACAACATAATATAGTAACTACAGATAGCTCACGAGTTTTTGTGCACTAATGATTGAGTTTTTATACTTTTGTGACTTTGTCACATTTTTCTTTTTCACACATCTCACTCACAATGCTTTTGAGTTTCACATTTTTTTCTACTCGTTTTGACTTTCTTTCTGAATTTTTCTTTTGTCTTGCACATGTTAACTAACCTATAATTACTATATCACACTTGCTTCTTCCTATTTCGCTCTTATTTGTACAAAATCCACCGTGACATATCTA
Organism: Gossypium raimondii; assembly: GCF_025698545.1. Taxonomy (NCBI): domain Eukaryota; kingdom Viridiplantae; phylum Streptophyta; class Magnoliopsida; order Malvales; family Malvaceae; genus Gossypium; species Gossypium raimondii. The sequence continues at coordinate 30,051,388 of NC_068571.1, read as the reverse complement.
CTTAGCCCTCAATACATATGGCCAGATGTCTATATTCGTGCAATTTGGGACCAAAGGAAAAGGGTAAGTACAAATTAACGTTTTGGCTCGGGTTTTGCATGAAGGTTCATCAAGAAGAGTTTTTTTTCTCCAAAAAAGGTACTAGGGATTGATAAATAAGGTTAGCTTTTTGGCTTTGGGTGTATACCAAACAATGTCATAGGTCATCTCTAGATATCTCAATATTCACAAATTTATTCACTCAAGCAATCACAAATTTAACTATTTATCATACATACTAGCACGCTCGTTTCCCTATATTCACTATACCATTTACTATATTCGATTATTCAATGCCTATTTAAAGTGTAATATATTGAACTTATTAGTCTAGTAATAAAAAATTTACAATCATCCACTATCATACCAAATTTATAGTAAACACAATCAACCTATCTGCATGCCCCCTAACCAAAAGCTTGCAACTATTATGTTTGCCTTAAAATTTTGGTGACACTATCTATACGAAGAAAAATGCTACATTTTCACCGACCACAAAAGCTTGAAATATTTGAGTTAATGTATGAAGCAGAAGAAAAAGTCTCTATTATCCGTAGTCATTTGAAAGTTGTACAGGATTGTCAAAAAGCTTATGCTGATCTACAAAGGATAGAGATTTCTTTTGAAGTTGGTGATAAAGTATTCTTAAAGGTCTCTCCTTGGAAGAAGATAATTAGGTTTGGTCAGAAAAGAAAATTGAGTCCACGATTTGTAAGGCTATATGAAGTTATAGAGTAAGTTGGACCAATGGTTTATAGAATGGCTTTGCCTCCAAAGTTATCAAAGATTCACAATGTATTTCATGTGTCTATGCTAAGAAGATATAGATCCAATCCAGATCATATTGTGCAGATTGAAAAATTAGAGGTAGAACCAAATATGTCTTATGGATAAGAGCCCATTCATATTTTGGCAAGTAAAGTAAAAGGGCTAAGGAATAAGAGGATCCCATTAGGGGAAGTATCTGGAGAAATCATAATACAGAAGAAGCCACTTGGGAAAGAAAAAGTGTAATGAAATAGCAGTATCCGTAGTTATTCATAGAAATGAATTTCGAGAAAAAAATTTAAGTGGGGGAGAATTGTAATAGCCCGCTCGGTGAAGTCTATGCATCTAGTTACTATTAGGTGTGTTATTGGTAAAATAAGGATAGATATGAGTAAGTAAAGTGTTTGCCTTGACTAAGTATAGGATTCTATGCAATGCGCCATTTGGCGAACTCTTTGTTTTGGCTTGTTCTGTGGTTTAGCTGACTCTTTTGTAAATATATGCCCCACTCATATGTTTTGGGTGAACTCAATAAGTTCATAGTTGTTTAGATTTTTTTATTATTTAAGTGTGGTAATTTGGCTAGTTAAGTTGAGACTTGGTTAGGAACTAGACTACTATAAATGATAAGAATTAAATTAAGTTAAGAGCACTTAATCACGGAAATCGTGATAGTTAGTGGAATGACCTAATTTTTCCACTATTCCTTGTCTTTGAGTTTAAGTATATAAGGATAGCAGTGGTCTTTCTGAACACCTGTACACTTTCTTCTTCTTTCTAGAATTTCTCGGAAACTCTTTGAAAAATTAAGTCTAGAAAACCTCTCTAAGGTAACGTTCGCAGTATTTAGCTAACTTACACGTTAGTACCAGCTTACTGGTAATTACTAATGAAGCTTAGGTTATTCATTAAGTCATTTGTGTGTTCTTCATTCTACATGCATAAGTGTTAGTATGGTGTGTGGGGAAGGAAACTTCATGATTCTAATTTAAGTGTTGTTAATTCTTGCATGCATAACCAAATTTGATATATTGATAATCTAATATGTTTAATTATATTTATTTTAGCTCAAGAAGATAATGAAGTTCCAAGTGATAAGAGCAAAAGACTTGCTTTATAGACTTGTGTTAGAGTTTCTGGTGAGTTCCTTCTTATTTTCATGTGTTGTAGTTTCTTTATTTTATATTTCAAGTAAGATAAGTATTATTACTTTATAAAGTATGAAAAGTGTGTGAATGGTTAATGAATGAAAGATGTTTGTGTGGATAATGGTTATCCACAGTTATCAGTCTGAGTACAGTGTGTCTGTAAAGTGAAGTAAATGTCATTCTTTATGTTTAAGCCACTACCATCTACTTTTGAAATGAACGATATGATATGATCTGATATGTGGTGATGAGGATATAGAGATATGTTTGTGTAGCCTCATGTAGGGCAAATATGTTGCAAACCGGATTGGCAAATCACGATAAAACATGTTGTTCTGAATGAAAATGATATGAGGAGTTAAGGGGGAGTATAATTGTGAGTAAGTTTGAATGATATGCTTTTGATTTTGTATTTTGGATATGTGGCTGGCATAAAGATGGATTTTTCTAAGTTATGTTAAGTTGTCGTACAATATACGCTTAAATGATAAGTAAGTTCGTGTTCTGGGTTTGTTTGTGTGTAAGCCAGTGGGCGTACTCTATGTAAATTGTGTATAATCTTCAAAAAGGTTTGGATAATGTATTATGTGATGTAAAGTATGATGACTTTTTGGAACTCACTAAGTTCATTCGAACTTACTTGGTTATTACTTTTTCCTTCTCAAGATTGTTGATAGAAGGGAGATTTTGTTCAAGGACTACGCTAGAGTGTTGTTACGATTGTAAGCTGAGTACTTTGTGTTTGTATCATGCATGTCATATAGGGGTGGCGCATAACTGCGTGTTGAAATGGAATTGTATAAAGAACTTTTTTTATTTTAAGACTCTATTTTGATGAGATTTTTATGAAGTACTAATATTTGGTATAAGATAATACAATTTGTTTACGAAGTTACCATATTTGAACTTATACGCCATATGACTTGTCTATTATTTTTTAACTGATGATATTTATTTTACCTTATTAAAATAACAGTTAAAATATGTTTTATATCTACAACTCTATAAGATTTATTCAAAGTTTCCACTAAAATGTTTTAAAGATAGTTTGTTTTTATGTAGTGACACACTATACTAGAATCCTATTATAGGGTCAAGTTTGGCATGTTACATCTTATATATACATACCACAACTATAGACTCAAAATGATCAAATAGCTACCAATTCGATGATAGTGTGAGCTTCAAGACAATTCAGCTTGATGTGTTCCGCAATGTGTCAATTTATAAAGAAAGGGGAAACAATCAAGGTAAGCATATAGAATGGTTAATAAGTTCATATGCTTTAATACTAAACTTGCCATATTCTTACCTAACAATTTTTAGTTACAGTAGCTTGGCAACATTTTTGGCTAGACATGTCAAACAAGACACCAATGTTGTGAGCATATAACTTTAAATCATTAATCTCAAACTCATTCAATCAAGGAATTATACAATCACAATCATATTAAAGGCATTACTTTAATTATTTTTTTATGTTCAATACATTCATTGACTTGCCATTTGTATGTCGAGTTCAATTCACTCCCTTTCAATTTCTTAATTTTATATAAACCATTTCGCCCGGTGAACCCTAGTAAACGGGCTTAGTATCTACACCACACCAGTTGCTCGTCCAAGCTAAATATATACATGTCAGGTTTCTCGTCCAAGCTAAACATTTAAAAATGACACACTAGGTTACTTGTCTGAGTTAAACCACTATCACATGTATTTGAGAATCCATAACAAATGCTGAATCTCGATAACATTTGTAATCAATATCGTACAAGCACGCACAAGACCCTATTGGCTTGCCAATTGTATCCAAACATTTACTAAGTTCACACGAACATCTTTTAACAATATAAACATTTCTTTTCAATTTAGTCCAATTCTAGCCTTTAGAACCAATTCACAACCAATTAATCCACAATCAAAACACATATACACAATTCAAAACATAACAATGTAAGTAAATAATTACCATATGAACTAACCTGATCAAAACACCAAAAAAGTTGATTCTTCATGGACTAATTGACAATTTTAGTTTTTCCCTGATTAACTCCACTTTGTCCTAGTTCTTGATCTAAACAATTATTTTATACAATCCATCAATAACAAACATTTTCATACTATGTCATGACATGAATGAAACTATATAATTCCATTTTTATACCCTTGAAGTTTTACATTTTATTAAATTTGTCTTTGAAATTGAAAGTCATAACTTTCAATTTTTAGCCTCGATATAAAATTTGACTCCAAATACATTCATTAGGGACCTTATACTTTCTATTTCTACCAAAATTTCACAACAATTTTGCATTATATTCACTTTAGCCCTTATGTAAAAACTAATAATTAAAAGTTATAATCTAGTCCTTTTCATAATCTAAGCTTAAAATCTATCAATTTCACACAAATTTCTTCAGGAATCGATAATGGCAACTTTTAAAAATTTTAACAGTTTTACAAATTGGTATATGGGCTAGCTAAATCAAGCTCTCATGACCTTAAAAACATAAAAATTACAAGAAAATGACCTAAATTTACTTACCAAATCATGGTCGAATGTTCAAGGGTTTTTCAAAGTTTTCTTCAAGCAAACTTCTATGGTGGAAGGTCCTTTGTTGGAGACAATGAGACGTATTTCTCTTTCATTCCACCAACTTAATATTATATCAACATTAAGGTTTTAATGTAACTAATTAATTATAAGGTTAATATTAATCATGCTTAAAGAATCTTAACCTTACCGTCCACTAAAACTTTTCTAAGATGATTTATTTACCATTTTAGACCTTGGGTTAATTTCTATTTAGGCCCCTAAGTCCTTAGCTAATTAAACACCTATAGCGACTAGACTTTTACAATTCAGTCTCTGTAACCTAATTAATCATTTAATTGACAAAATTTATAGACCAAACATTAATATATTTTTATACTAATCCCGTAAATATTCATATTTAATACTTACAAAATTGGTTTACGAAAATGGGGTTTCAAATTCGCATTCTCCAACACCATTGAAAATCGAGTTGTTAAGTTTTTCTCCAAATTAAGTTTATATAAGTTTTTTTTTATAATTAAAGCTACAAAATATTTGCATTATGAACTCAAATATTATGTGGTAGATACTATTTATTCAAATGCAAAATGTTTTCTGGCACCATTATTATGGTGGTAAAATACCATTTGGGAGAATGGAGCCAGACACAAGCATTAGCGACGGCTCACGAACTTTTTAATTTGAGACATTCAAATCTTTGAAATGTAATTAAGAGGATATTTGTTGTTCTAAAAAACCTCAGTATAACATAAAAAAAAAGGTTGGATCATATGTACTAGCATGTTGCATACTAGCGTGTTCCATACTTTGAAGAGTACATGATAACCTTAATTATACATATTCAAATTCGGATAATGAATAACTCTATCAAGGACCAACAGATGATAATAAGGAGTATATGTTAAATGTTAAAGAGAGAATAGCTCAAAAATATGAAATGCTAGAGCAATTAGATAAAATTATATATAATGTTTATTTTTCTTGTTATTTTAGGGTAAACTATAAAAATAGTAACTAAAATATCAATAATTTTCATTTTAAAAACTTGTCTCAAAAATATTCGATTGATATGCAAATATATACAATCGTTGAAAAGTAATAAAGTAGTGAGTAAGAGTTATAGTCTCTATAGGGACTATTTATGCAAATCAATAAATGCAAAATTAATACTTAGAAAATTGGTTGGTGATAAGATAAATTAAAGTGTGATGAATTTTCTAATTACACCAAAAACTAACCTTAGTATGCTCACAATTAAAATAAACACAAAAGAATTAAGTACACAAGTTTTAAGAGTTAATCACAATATCATGCATCCATTAGAATAATTTTCCTTCCTAACGTAGAATTATTTAAACAATGTCAAGAGATGTTACGGAGACTCGTGGCAAGTTGATAATTTACTAACCTTATTTAATTAAGTTAAAATGTTAAACTTATTTAATCACTAAGTTTATCTAGTATATTTCTATGTTTAATAAACTTACAATTTCATAAGCAAACATCATATAAAGGTTATATAAGGTAATAACATTTTAGTATTATTACTAATTTGATCACTAAATGATCGAACATACACCATACAAGTATTGTGTCAATTAATTAAAATCTTGATTGGATTAATTAATTAATTCATCGTTTCACTTCATTCATAATGCATGAGAAATATGTTCATAATTTTACTTGCATGAGTAAATAGATCAAATGCACGGAACATCTTTAACAAATTTAAATAATCTAAGCTATGGAATTAAAATCATCACAACACCAAAAAAAATTAAGCAACCATGATTATATTAAAAACTTAAAACTTAGTTGCAATCATATTTCTTGAATTGAACAAAAATAAAAGATAGAAGGGAAAGAGAAATGCTAAGTCGTTTCTAGTGGATCTCCGTGGCACTACTCACTTTGCTTCTCATTCGTTCTTCCCTTCTTGTTGTGACTACCAAGCTCAAAAGTTCTCAATAAGGCCAAATGTGGCTACTCTTAAAACCTTGCAAACACTCTCAAGTGGGACGTGAAATAAGAGAGAAATGGGACAAGAGATGGTTAGTAAGGGATGAGTGAATGGCTAGGTGGTATTTATACTTGAAGAGGCTAGGTAATTTTAGCAAATGAGAGCCATGAAACTCTCTCCCTATGGTCAGCCCTTGCTTCAAGGAAAGAGGGTGGATGACTTTGCTAGTTTTAGATAGTTGCATGCTTGATTCATGGGAGAGAACCTTGAAATGGTGAGAGGAGTTTAACAGTCAAATGGAGAATTTTTGTGGCTAATTTTAGATATTTTACCAAGTCTTGGGTGGTTGATTTGGGAACCTCTATGGACAATTGGGCTTTCTCTTTCTTATTGGACAATTTAGGTTCTTATCTCCCTAGCAGGTTGTCTATTTTGCTAACCCAATTCTTGAGTTGGGTCAAAAGAGTTTCCAAGGTCCAATATTTCTTTAATTGGGAGTCCAAAGCTGATCATGAATCAGTCCTCTTCTGCATGGCTAATGTTGTGGAAATGCTATAGCATTGAGGATAAAAAAGGTGAGCTTCAGGACTGCTTTTTCTTCTAATGCCCCAAACTGCATCAAATTAGAAAAAATATGTAAAATTAGCATGTAAATAAGTAAGAATAGAATTTTGAATTTAATTGTATCCTACTTTACAAATTTTTAATAAAAATAAAAAACTCGCTATCAAAACACTTAGAATTTGCAACAATTACTCGTTAGAGAGTGTTGTAAATGTCTATATATTTCAAAGTTATCAACACCCAAAATAAAAAGTTTGCAATTTAAACACCCACATTATATAGTTTGACCATTTTGGTCACTCCGTTAAAATCACAAATGATAAACTGATGTGACAGTTAAAAAATCGATATAATAAAAACTTATTTAATATTAATATAAAATTCATTTTATTATATATTTAAAATATTTATGTTTTTATTATTATACTGATAATTTTATAGTAATTAAAATTTTTTAAAATCAATTATACAATTGTGTAGTTTCAAGTTAAATATGTTGTGGATGAGGTGTATGAAACATGTATTTTAATCTAAATACTAGAAATAGAAAGTATTTGATAAAGTACGGAGACTTAAAACACTAAATTGATAAGTAGGGAGAATGTGATTTGTATTATGACAAATACTAATTTTAAGAAGTGAATATGTAATCCGCATATAAACACAAGTGATTATATTGAATACTAATCAACAAGATGGTGATTATGTATGATTAAATGAATGATAGTGCAAAGAATCATGGAAAGAAAATATTTTCATTAAAATAGTTTGGATAGTAGCAATAGCTTAACTTCGAAAATTCACTAAAAATCATATAAATTTAGTTAGAGGTTGAATTAAATATTAAATTAAATCTTATTGAGTCTAGTTTTTTATGGAAGAAATGGTGTAAGCAACGGAATTGTAGATTTTGAGATAAATTAATTTATGTAGGACAAAGTCAAAAGGGATTCGGGTTCCCCGGACTTTGGAAAACCATAACAAATTGTACAAAAAATTTAGGAGATTAAATTTATATTCCAAAATCTCAAAGAGTTTATTTTCAATTGAAATAAACGGTAACATTAAATTAATCCTAAACTAAAAGATAATTAATTTTTAGTGAAGAAGGGTCAAGTTGTTAACCAAGAGAACAGGGAAAATTAAAAAATAAACTTTATTAATTAGCTTATGTGGAAATTCTAAAATTTTTATGGTAAAATTTAATCAAGTTTAGTTTCAAATACAACAAGTGGATCCTAATTTCAAATTTTATAGCTTAAGATATAAATAATTTAGTGACACAAGTGGACAACTTTGATTTGAACACATAAGTAAATAGTGGAATTATAGTTAATATTACACATAAAGGATGTGGAATGGAGAGGAGGAAGAAAAAAATAGTAGACGAATTTGAAATGTTACAAAATGGTTATAAGTGATGGAATGATTAATATATGTGAGAATGTTTAAACGAATTGATAAAATAATAAGTGAATAATTGTTAATTGATGTGATTTTGAAATCTTGGCTAAAAGTTTATGAAGAATTAAATTAATTGGCACAATTTATAAATAAATATGAAATATACATAAAGTGGGTAAGTTACTTTACAAAGTGCAAGTCCTCCAATGGACTTATTTGTGAAACTTTAATAATTACAAAATGGTTATAAGTGTTTTGCTTTATTGAATCATTACAAAAGCTATTAATGAGATGCAATTCAATAAAGCAAAACACTTGCTCGCTTTTCTCAAAAACTCAAGAGAACTCCAATCTAACCCAACTGAAACTAAATCTAATTTCACAACTAAGTTTATGAACTGCTAAACACTCAAAAACTACCAACAAATACTACTCCAAAGCTCCAAACTCTAGTCCAACTTTAAATCTAACCTCTTCGCATTATTCTAAATTTAAATATAACATGAATCTAGCTCAAAAAACAACAATAAACCCTCAAATCAAAGCATTCTCACTCTACCTTATTGGTAGGAAATGCAAGAAAAATAAAAAATCAATTTTCAAGGTCTAGAAATCATAGATTATGGTTAGAAATCTCTTTACCTTGCTGGAAAATCAAATATTGAACAAAGAATTCAAAACTCAAAACTCTTCCTTTGCTCTTCCAATTCTAACATGAAACACAAAAGAAAAAGACTTGAAAATGTTGAATTTCTTGATTGAAGAAAAAATCTTGTTTTAATGGAAGATTTTAGTGAAAAACAAACTTACCTTAGGATTTGAATCAATAGAAATCAAAGATTGAAGTTGAAAATGCAAGAAGACCTTGAGAAAATTCTTGTGTTTTTTGGAGCGTATCGTGTAAATGAGAATGGTCAACACCAACCAATTTTTCAAAAAGGGGATTTGCTAAAATGGGTTTGGTCTAATTACCCATAAGGATCTCACCACTTCAACATCTTGTTTTCTAGTTATTACACATTAACCCTATTAATTTTGTAATTCTTACTATCTAGTATATAAGCCTTAAATTCTAAATTCTCAACTCAAACTAATTAACACATCTAATTTAATATTAACTAATTAACCAACCATTATTTCTCCACTGTGCCAATTCCCAAAAACCTGTTACTTTAATTTCCCAAAGTGACTTGATTTAAGAAATCCTATCCCAAAACCGAACTTCCAAAAATTAGGGCATTACACTAACATAAATTGTTTGTAAAATTTAATTCTAATAAATAAATCATATTGTTATATTAAAATCATATACAAACATAATTCTTACAAATTCAATGGTCTTATGCTATTAGTTCTACATATTTTTTTTTAAATATTGTATACCCATTATAAATATTACAAAAATTAGTCTAAATTATTAGCATAGGAATATAGCTTAATAATTAGATTAAATTAATTCTTTAATTTCTTGGAAAATGGTTAAGGAATAATAATATATCATATTAGTAATCAACTCTATTATGATAAATTGGGTGGAGATAAAACTATTAACTAGGCATTAGATAAAATTGTAATACTAAGTTTTATGTTTATTGATTATTCATTTAAATTTGCTTTCTTAATTTTATTTACTAGATTTAGTTTTGAAAAATTTTATTGACAATTTATTTGCATACATATAAAATAATAGTTGATGATTAACATTGTAACTAGTAATAATAACACATATACTCGTTATTATGTTGTTATTATACATATTCTGCTAAAAACCCTAACTATTCAATATTACTTTTGCATTCCAAAGACAACCAAAACTAATGATCAACGAGACAATTCTCAACTCAAAAGATTTTATTCCTTTTGATGTAATTGTAGATAAGGTTAATGTGATAGTTATACTCACAAAATATCTCATGTAATATGGCTCTGTTTGATAATTTGGTATATAAAGTTAACAACACAATTTAAAAATCAATTAGGGCCAACCAATTTAATTAGTTAAATCCGAAAAATTGAATGGTTAAAAGTGAAACTATATAAATTAAACTGGAAAACTAAAAATTTGATTTGTTATGAAATAAATAATTAAAAGTAAAAGAATAAGAAATAGGAGAGTAAAGAGAACTACATATTTTTATTCATCAATAGGGATATTTATAGACATAAGAAGTATAACTGAAATAAAACTCGACTTCTAATGACTATTAGAGTCCTAATGTACATGAAACTTACCTTGGTCTTCATAGACATCCACTTAATAATAAAATATTCATAACACTCCCCCTTGGATGTCCATTGGTAGTTAATATGACTCATTAAAACCTTACTAATATAATAACCCTATGGGAAAAAATTCTTAGTGAAGGAAAAAGAGTAAACTTGTCTACAATACACATGTTTCATAAAAACCTTTCCAGGAAAAACCAGGGAAAAAGAGTAAAGCTCGTATTTACTCCCCCCTCATGAAAACATTACATGATATCTCAATTTCTACATGTTCAATCTTGAATTCTAGCTTTTCAAATGATCATTTGAATGTATTTTTTAAGCATTTATATCACCATTCTTTTGAAAGTCTTAGGTGAGGAAAAATTTTGGGGAAATATATTTTTATCTCTTCAGGAGTTTCAACAATTATCACAACAAACTTTGATCATGATCCTTTTATAAAAATACAAATATATATTTTGGATCATTTTATAATCTTCCTTCAACTACTACTTATTGAGTCAAATTTACCACATATGTTCAAATAATTTCAATTCATATAAAAGTTTACATAAACATATTAAATAATTTCTCGAGAATTTCTATATGCTTCCAGATTTTAAAGCCTTCAAGGATTTTAATATAAACTTCCACTATATAGTGTATTATATAAATGTTGTAACAACAATCATTAGATGCATATCAAATTTTCATAAATTGTCGACTAATAAGATATTTAAAAGTTTATTGCATCCACCAAAAAATATTATTTATTGCATCCACCACAAAAGAATATATTCCATCAATGCTAGGACTTAGAAAAAAAAACTTCATTTTTCTTATTTCGTTTTCGCTAAACTACTAATTTGTACCCTCACAAGTTTTATACCTTTAGATATTTGGACTACTAGTCCAAAACATTCACAAATTTGATTCCACTTGAGTTGTGTCTTTCTCTTTTGGCCAATCTATCCATGTTTACCTTTCTCAACATAATTATTTCAACATTGCAAAATCATTTTCAACAACTTTTTATTTTCACAGTTCCATATTTTCTCGTATTAACATAACTTATTAAGATCTTTTTATTTTCACTATTTCCATCTTCAATTTTAGCTACCTAAATCTATTCTGGAGTTTTAATAATTAGTTATGTCATAGGTCTCTTCAGAAGTGTAACACACGTCACTCATCCCGATGATCGATACAAATAGGAGATGCTACTAAAGCATGTACTAGTAAGAAATCTCGAATTTATTTAAGAGTTAAAAGTTTAGAAAATTTTTATAAAATAATTAAAATATTTTTTAAACAAATTGAAAGTTTTAAAAATAATTTAAAATCATTTAGAACTTATTTGCATTTGATCGAAGGTGATCCGAACTCAAAACAAGCTTCGGAAGGTCAAAACGACTTAAAATATTGCAAGGCTGAAATAGGGCACGAAGTCGTGACATCAAGATATATGAAGTTGTGATGTGACTTGCTATTTTATGATTTCATGACGTGAGTATTGAGAAGTTGCGACGCTACACCTACGAAGTTGCGACATCACTCACTTAGTGTTACCAAAACACTTTAAAATAATCTAAAATTTAGCCCAAACCTCAAAACATCATTGCAACATAAATAATGTCATTATAAATCAAAACTTAAACTCATTTAAGCCTAAAAACTTTGCATGAACAAATCCAAAATAAAATATACATATTTTGTTTAACAAAAACACGAAAGAGGCTCAAGTTCTTGATTTAACTTTACAATTGCTCAACTAATCTAAATCTTTTTATACATGCCAATAATTCAATACAAATGGTATTTAAACACTTGAATTATAACCTTAAAAGCTCGATGGATGATGCGATGCTCCTAAGCCAACACCATGACTTTTCGATAAGTACAAACCTACGTGCTTTAAACAACTAACGCGTGAGCTTAAAAAGCGCCATAAGTATAATTAATTATCTTAGTCCTTATTAATGTTGAGAGCTACATATGGATTTTATAACGGCCTAATTTTTAGTGGTATTGGAAAATGCGGTTTGGGAACCCCATTTTACTAAATCAAGTCCATAAATATTAAATATGAAAATTTACGGAGTTTTTAGAAAAATACATTAAAGATCGATCCATTATTTTTTTTGAATTAATTGTAACACCCCAAACCCATCCCAAACCCGACCTAGACGTTATGGCCGAATCTGGCGATGTCACATGGAAAAGGGAATTGAAGTTAAAATTGTTGAGTTTAAAAATCGTTACAGTAAGTTAACTTCTATTTACGAAAAACCTTAGTTTTTTAGAAAAAAATCGTGTTTTGTGGAGTTGCAGTTTTAAAAAAAACCATAAAAAACAGTATAAAGTCCCAAATTTAAAGCCAACCAGTCCATAGTCTAGAATATACATCAAAAACCCCAAATAAGTAATAAATTCTAGGCATTAACGGAAAATAGTCTAAAATTTACGTGTAGCCACCGTCGAGTCCTCCGCTGCACCGACCCGTCAAGTTTGGGGATAACCTGTACAGATTAAATAGAGAAATGGTAAGTTTTCACAAACTCAGTGTGTAATCCCCACAGAAAACATGCATACAGAGAATCAACAAAATTCAGTTAGATACAGTCTGGGGCATGTGTCCATTACAGAATCAGTTTGGGCCTTAGCCCATTCAGATACAGTCTTAGAAATACATTAGGGCCTTGGCCCATATCAGATACAGAATGCAGAAATAGTAAATCAGAATCCTACCTACCAGCCTCTACACACCATCTCCGTCCAACCCTACACACCATGTGGGGATTAAATCAACCCACCCATCCCTACATACCATGCTGTACCGAAATACGGCACATAATCAGAAGGTTGAAGCTGAGCTACCAGATAACAAGCTTAATAGCCTTTCAGACACTTCCTCCAAATATCATCAACCCACCCCGATGCAATGCAACATACAAAATATGTCATGCCATTATGCAATTAATAGTACATACATTCAGATATCATAAGTCATGCTCGGTATAGAAATCAGACAGACAGATCACACGTATAGGGGTCTAAGTAAAGCCTACCGACCTTATAGTAGGTCCACAGTCGACTTGGGCGACCCCTGAAACCTTACAGAACTTTTCAGAAAAACAGACTCACACACCCATGTGGCCTACTCGGCCCAAATTGGCCTTGACCACATGATCCATTTTTAATGTAACTCGTGCTAGTTAATTATTCATATATGTTTTCACTATTTACTTATATGTTCCTTCAAAGTTGTCTACTTGAGTCACTGTTACTAAATTATTTATATCTTGAGCTAAAAAATTCAAAATTAAGGACTGCTTATTGTCTTTGAAACTACACTCAAATACCTTTCTACCATAAAATTTTTAGAATTTTTGGTTTAGTAAATAAGTACAATAAAATCTTCAATCTTACCCCTGTTCTATTGTCTGACAGCTTCGACCTTTCTTTGCTAAAACTTAATTATCTCTTAGTAAGAAATTTGGATGATGTTACCATTTGTTTTTATTGAAAATATACGCATTAATAATTTAAACATGTAAATTTTAATCTCTAATTATTTTTCTCCAATTTTTTATGATTTTCAAAAGTCAGAACAGGGGAACCAAAATTCATTCTGACCTTGTCTTACAAAACTTATTATATCTCGCGATTTACAATTCCATTACTTACACAATTTCTTCTATGAGAAACTAGACTCAATAATATTTAATTCCATATTTTTTTTCATCCTCTAATTTGATTTCCACAATTTATGGCGATATTTTAAAGTTAGCCTACTGCTGCTCTCCAAACAGCAAGAAACTTCGGCTTTTCGCTGAATCCCTTTTTCTTTTTGCATTTCGGGTACACACCTGGTTTTTTTATGCTAAAACAGTCCTTGAGCACTCCAAAGCCTATAATCAAGATACTCAACATCAATTTAACAGGTTTACAAGTGAATTGACAACCAAGAATGAACAGAAACCCAACTTACCACCAACGATAACCCTCCGTTTAAGTATTGTTAAGATGAGAATACTGAATTCACCAGTCCAAGCCTCCCCTTATGCCCAAATCACAGAGAAAAAACATTACCACTTTAGTTGCTAAGAGATTCATGACAGAAATGAAGAGAAACACTTACCGAAACTAAGCGAGCACTAACCGCGTGCGAAAACGAAGGAAAATAAATGGATTAGGGAAAAATTAAGAAGAAGAAAAAGAAGAGAAAGATGGAAAAACTCAAAGAATTTTGCAAAAGGAGAGGGAGAAGAATAGACGGCAGAATTTTTTTGGAAAAGAAAGTCAAAATTTGGTTACGGGAATAAAAATAAAATAAAATCCCGATAACCCCCAAAATCCCTTAATCTTCTCCCTTAATTCCCACTACACATCCACTACTCAGAATCCCCCTATTACACAACTCTATCCCAAAATCTGAGTAAAAAAATAATACCCTTACCTGCATAGGGATTCAAACACAAGACTTCCACCATAATAACACACCATTTAACCACCAGACTAGCAAGCTCATTCTAATGTAATTTACCCAACAATCAAATAAAAGCCCACTGAACAAGAGTAAGGCCTAATTTATTCAAAATACCAAAATTTTCCCAGGCGAAGGCTCGAACTTGGGACCTCCCAAACACTCCAGAACACATAACCACTAATGTTGACAGATATCTGTGTCATATTTTCACAATAACGAAATTAGAAATTTTGGGGCGTTACATTAATAGTTAACTTAGGCTCAATGACTAAATTGTAAAAGTTCAATCTTATAGATTTTTAATTGGTCAAAGGCTTGGGGACTTAAATTGCAATTAGCCTAAGGTATAAAGTGGTAAATAGATCATTTTAAGTTATGGGATAGTGGGAGATGATGACATATTCCACCAAAATATGATTAAAGAATAAATATTGTTAATTAAATCATGATTAGGTTAATTAAACTAAATTAATTAAACCTTAATCATGCTATATAAGTTAAGTTAGTGGATTGGTGTCATCTTCTTCAACTATTTTCTTCCATTGTCGCCTTAAATAAGGAGAAAACCTAAAGAAATTTTCATACCATTCGATAATTAATTGGTAAGCAATTTCAAGCCTTTTTCTTGTAAGTTTTATAGATTTAGGGTCATGGAAGTTAGGTTTAGCTAGCCTATGTACCAATTTGTGAAACTAAGAAAGTCTTAGAAAATTACCATTATTGATTTCTTGAAGAATTAGGCTTGAAATTGATAGATTTTAAGCTTAGACTATGAAAAGAACTAAATTGACAAGTGAATTTAGCTTGTTTATTTATGTAACACCCTAAAAAAGGGCCTAGGAGTTTCAGGGGTATTTTCAAAATTTTAGCTCTAGAGTGCTCGAAATTTTGTAGTATGGTAAATAGAGATTATATTCGACTATGGCATTTTAACTGTTAAATAAATTTTGAACAAGTGCTCTAGAAATCTTTAATTTTAGGAAAAGGATTGAATTGAAATAGAGTAAAAAATGTGAGTTTTTAAGAGGCAATTAGCCCAGATTTTAAAATTCAGCCTATTTCTTCCACCACCAACATGATTTCACGATAGGTTTTTCCCCAACACAAGCTTTGTCATCCCTTGCTATTCCCTTGCCCCTCTCATTGGTTTTTGCTTCCCAAACCATAGCACTTTGATTTCCTAACATTCCCAAGCCAATTACCTTCATAAATCCCCAAGAAAAACACTTAAAATATCCATAGATCTCGTCATCTTCTCCAAATATGGGTTTTTTGTATTTGAGTCAAAACTCATCTAATCTTCCATCAAAGGTGATATTTTGAATTCTTATGAGTTTTTTGTGTTATCTAGCCCTTAAAATTGAAGTATTATCCATTGAATCACAAGTTTTTAATAAAAGTAAAAAATAGAGTCATTAATGGTGGATTCTAATATTTTGAGTAAAAATGTGATTTTAAAGTGTTATTATATTAGTTTCAATGTTATTAAGAGGTTTTTAAAATTACATTGAAGTTTCGTTAATGATTTCTCATGTTTTAATGAAGTTTGTGAAAATTGCCTAAAAAATGTTGAAAAATGCCAATACCAGGAACTGAGCATTTTAGTGTAATTCAAAGGTTGGGAATTAGGCGTAGACAATTAATAAGATGAACGAAATTCGTTTTAGGTGAAAAGGTTAAGCATAGTCCGAGTTATGAGCATTTTAAGTTTGTTATGTTAATGGTTTTGAGCTACTTGGGAACTCAACTTAGGCTTGTGTTTTAGTTGGTTTGAATGAATCATTAGCTGTTATTTGACTGTGTTTATTATATGATTGTATTTGTGAAGCCTTGGATTTATTAAGGCCTTCAACCAGTTAAAAAAAAGAGATAGATTGAGCTTTTGGCTTCTCGGTGAAAGCATTAGTGGTGAGTGTTTGGAACCGCTACTCGTAGACACAAGTCATGCGTATTTGGGAATTTAGTTTTAGCCAAAACCCGACTCTAAATTCCAATTTTCAGTTTTCTTGTATCTATATTTGTGTGTGGTTTATGTGCTTACTTGATTATGATCTTGTACATAGTGATGAGAAGCTCAAATATGCGGTATGTGGATATGATAATTGTTGTGAGAAGTGCAAATGTATACATGATTTATATATGTTATATAGAAGTGAGAGTGTTTTGCAAAAGATGCTTACATGCAGTGATAGTGCTCGGATAATCAGTAAGTAATATGTGTCAAATTGGACATTTTGGTCTTGTTATTCTTGAAACCATTGGATATAGTTGGCATGCCATAGGATTGTGAGTACTCACCTATATGTATAGTGATTTTTGGTGTTGAGGCACTGGGACATGTTTGGAGGGATAAGGTAATGTGAGCTAAGCTCCATTCAACGGGACATGTGAGGGAAAATAAGGAGAGTGTTAGCTATACGCTTCACTTCTTGGACTTGTTTGACTCTATGGGTCTATGTTTCGTGTGTTGGGGATCCATGTATCCGATAAGTGATGATAGAGCTCACTATAAGTTTCATAACTCAATAGCCAAATTATCTTGTATTATATCTATATATGTGTGTTGTGTGATGAATGCCTTAATAAATATGTGGTTGTTATGCAAATGAACTGTTAGACAATGCATGTTAAAGTGTTACGTGTTACTAAACATAAGACTCTAGTTTCGTGTATGTATGTGGTTATTGTGGATGCATGATTGAATTTTTGTGTTATGGTTGTTTCACTCATTCACTGAGCTTGTTTAAGCTCACCCACTCTTTTCAACATTTACAGATTAGTAACGACTCATTGTGAGCGGTGTGGTTGTCCTAGGGAGTGATCCAAGGAAGACTCGTTTATTCTCATAGGTGATCTTTCAGCTATTTTCGTATTGGGAAATAAGGCAATATGGTAGACTTGTTTAGTTCTATGATTCGTTTGGATTATTTAGTGAATTCGTTTTATTTCAATTTTGGAAGTTTGTGAGTTTATATGTTTACTTATGTTCATGAACTTTAATAATGGCTTGATGTATCTTGCTTGGTCATATTTTGATGATTTGATCTATTAAATTTAGCCGTGGATGATTATTTATTGAAGTAAGTGATGCATGATGCTTAGAATCTATTTTGGAATGAGTTAATTACTTTTTTGTGCTGCATTTTTATGTCCAGTGGCAGCAGTATTGATATTCGGGATTTAAAATTGACACCTCTGTGTTTTAAAATGTGTAGGGAGTCAGAATAGAGATTTAGTATCGATACCTTTTCTCAAGTATTGATTCTCGAGGTCAAAGTATTGATATTTCATGGTAGGTATCGATAATTTTTGAGACTTTAGGATTTAGTCGAGAAACAAAATGCAAGTTTGGTATCATTTTCTTTAGGTGGTAACGATACCACACAGAGAAAATATTGATACCCTAGTGTCAGTATCGATACCTACAGGCACATTCTGAGAATTTGGCTAAATGGACCCTATGCATCTTAACACTCGTTTTTAGGATTATTTATGGTATGTCTTACACATTACATTGATAACTAACTATAATTGACTTAAAAACTATATGAATACTAAAATAAAAAATGCTTTGGTTAGAATAAACTTTTACTTTTTGTATATGACATGAGACAGTGGTGTGGCATCCCGTATTCGAGATTGGCAACTAGGCCGGGTATAAGGTGTTACAATTTACTTTGTTACATTATTGACCAAATTGAATAAATGTGAAACTTTGCATGAAACTATATTAGAATTATAAAGTATAACGTCCCTAATGAGAATATATAAAATTGAATTTTAAACCAAGCTAGGAATTGAAAGTTATGACTGTTCCGAGTTCAATGACTAAATTGAATAAAATGTAATATTCTAGGGATAATGAAAAATGGGTTCATATAGGTTCATGTATATCATAACATTGTATAAAAATGTTTGGTATTGATTGGTTATATAAAACAATTATATAGATCAAGATTTGGATCAAAGTGGAGCTAATAGGGAAAAGTTAAAATTGCAGATTAGTCCCTAAAGTATCCACTCTTTTCACATTTTGAATAGGGAAGTTCATATGGAACTTACTATTTTATTTTATTTTATGTCTTGTTAAACGTTGTATTTGATTCCATTTATATATGTTTTTACAAAACTAAAACATTTGTGAATTTGGCTTGAATGGTTAGTATAGATTGAATTGAAATGTTACGTGATATTTGGTTATAATGAAATAGTGCAGGGTTCAATTGTGAAAGTCTGAATGTGTACAGTGTGTGCAATTGAAACATGTAATCACATACAAGGTACAATATAAAATATAGAAAATTACAAGGATGATATTGAACAATATGAAATTGATGCCCGTGTTAACTTAGTAAAAGTGTCACATCCCAAAAATCAAGGGTTAGTAGAATCGGATTTGTGAACCAAGAGAGAGGTCATGCCCTTATTTTTTAGATTATCTGTGCATTTTTAGGGAAAATGAGTTACCGATCTGTTAGTTAACTGTTTAAATTTTCTTGAAACTCAAGTTCAAATTTCTTCCCTTGCACAATTTTTATTATTTTGCAAATTTTGCTCCAAACCTGTAACATCCAAAATTTTTTGTTTAAATTTGCTTAAATTATTTCAATAATGAGTAATTGGCCTAGTGGTTAAGTGAAAACAAGGAAACAGTGCAATTCGCTTAGAAACTCGAGTTTGATTCCCTTCTTCCTTTCTTTGGGATTTCATCACAGTTGTGTCACCCTATTATTAGAGTTTTTTTTTCTAGCAGCCTAAACAAGCCCTATTTTTTACCCTAAACTTCCCTTTTTACCGTTCCTAATAGCCTCCTTTACTGTCCATTGTCGCCTCCTCTCTCTTATTCATATCAGTGACAGTAAGTCTTATTTTTCTTTCTCTATTGTTGTGCCTTGTGTGTCGATTTTTGGCTGCTATTTTTACAGCCAATAAATCATCATTCCAACCCTTAAAATTTTTCTTTTTGGCTTTCCAAAGATCCCTTCCTGTGCCGCCCCAAATATGTCTTTTCTATCATCTCAAGTGGTATTGCCACCCCCTTAGAACACCATTGTTTTGGGACTGTCATTTCTCTTCAGTTGTCGCCTCTACTATTGTAAGTTTTTGGATTTTCCCCTCTATTTGGATCTGATTTAGACGTTCCTAATTGAGTAATTAACTTAGACGTTCATCCGACAACTCGAATCTGGGTAACGGGTAGTGCAAAGTGCAAACTTGTGCGAAATCTTGCATTGTTTCGCTTTGTTAATAATGTCTACTTTGGCTGATTGCTTTAAAGTCTGAATGGGGGTTTTTGGTTACTTATTTTTGGGTATTATTTATTTTTAGGTGCTGATTTAAACATCCTGGATCAGCAGTGACTACAGATCTCGTTCGCACTCGCGTTTCCTACCAAAGCAATGTAAGTCCACCTGTTTATTCAGATTTAAAAATTCGTGCTTATAACACTGCTTAGGCATAACCCCTTTTAGGTGTTTCAAGATTGTTTATTAATCATATATTATCGTATTAAGTGCTGATTTTGGATATAGGCTCATCTAAGGCTCAAGAGCGGAGGTGCGGATTTTACAGTTTAGTGCTATGATTTGTGAAATTAAGGTGTGGGTTCTAACTTACTAAATTAATCATTAAATGAGTATTTTTAATATTTAATATGGTAATTAAGCTTGTTGGTCAGGCTTGGTTAAATTACTAAGTAAGTAATTTAAAGGTGGTCAATCAGGTACGTTTCGAGCTTAACAAATAGTGTGAATGCAAAACTGATTGTTTCATAATGATATGTTATAGCATGATATGTTGATTATTAAATGTTGTTGGTTTTTTGTAGAGCATATCTTATTATGCAATGAAAATTTGAAATTTTGAATTGTATGCTTAAGTGTAATACCATGGAATGAATTAATTGAAAGTTGCTATACATGCATTGGAAAGTTGCTTTAGTAGCATGATAAATTGTCGTTCAAATGATTATAATATTGAAATGTGATAAAGAGTCATTGAATTGATTATGAAATTGAACACATGGTCAGAATGACTAGAGAATTGAAATGGATGATATAATAAAAGCGTGTAAAATATGGCACTAAATTGAAATTGAAATGGAAGCATGTGAAGCATGCCACTGTATAGAAATTGAAATGTAAGCATGTACTTAATGTTCCTTGTATGTCATAATACATGTGCATGGGGTGGGATGTTGTGGATGATGGAGGAGTTCCATAGAGTAACGACAGCAGATTAAGTCTGCATTAATGTTGTCAGTGCACTACAGCAGGAGTAATGGGGAGATTGGCAATTATATCACATAATGATTGGCAATTTAATCGGCATTTACTAAACTGGTGGCTTGCCCACAAAATTGGCAGCTTGTCTGTATATTGATTGGTTGTAAAACTACATTGTTTTTAACAGTGGTTTAACCACATCGAGCTCTACTCGCATTGTTCAGAGTTTGGCAGACGGGTCCTGGAGAACTCGTGGTGTGTAGCGGATGGATGGGTAGGAACATTTTTGCATTGCATCATGCTCACGACAAACTCGAATGACATTAATTTATGCTATGTATTGTATTGTGTTCTATCGAATGGTATTGCATTAATGATTGTTTCTTGTATGAATGATTATGTGATTATACTATTATAAACTCACACTAAGCTAGTTTAGCTCACCCCATAGTTTCAAACTTCTCAGGTAATGCTCATTACTAGGATCGGACCCGATACACGGAGTATCACCTCGGACATCGAATTGTTTTTAAATAAGTAATTTTAATAAGTTCTTTATTGATTTTTGGATTAAAATTTTTAATATCTTGGGTCTATGGCTTGATTATTTTTTATTTGGGATTTTTTGCATGCATGGATCATCGAAGCTTAATAACCAGCAATTGCATGATATCTGGTTTAAGTAAAACTGACATTGTTCATCAATTTTCCTTTGCATTACAAATAAACCATTTTTGGAAAAAAAAACAAATCGATAAGGCAACAAGATTTCCAAAATGACATGAACAATGGTTTTTTGCTGCATTTCTATTATTCGGTTTTTTAAAAACATAATGTCAAATCAATTAGTCTTTTAAAATATGGAAACAATAATAAAATGGACTCTAAGTAAAGATGGCCTAATTAAATCAATACTTTAACATTATTTAATTTCAAGAGTGTTGACTTTTCCTAAAGTTAGACAAGTTAGGGCTTTTTGTAAGATAACCCCAAAAAATGAATGCTTTATCTAACTTGGATCACCAATAACAGTTTTCTTCAAAACTAGTTGTGTTAAGGATTTTCAAAGGTCAAATGGTCTACTTAACCATTTTGGTGGCTAATATAGCCTTCTCAATCTAGCCATAATGACTAGGCCAGGTTAGGGAGGTTACAAAGAGGTTAGGATACGTTTGGTATGTTAATAGGGTCTCGTGGGTGCTTGTACAGGGATTATCATAGATTTTAATTGGATCCAATATTCGTTGAGGATTCTCAAGTATTATATGACAAAGGTTTAGCTCAAATGAGTAACTTGATGTGTAGTGATATAATTTTAGCCTAGACGAGTAACCTGATATATATATTTAGCTCGAACGAGCAAGTTGATGTGGTGTACTTTACCAATATATCCAAGTCTGTTTTACTAGGGTTCATCGAGCAAAATGACATAAATGAACTTGAAAAATTGAGAAGAGGATTAAATGAATATGGTAATCAAATTGAATTGTCATTGAATGATTTTGGTTGTCACGGATGCATTGTTATAATTGATGGTCTTGATTCACGTACGCTTGTAATATATTTATGATTTTTTAAATGAATGTGCCATTGTGATGAGTATAAGAAAGTAATATAAATTGGTATGCTTAAGTAACATGTAGCATTAATTACCTTATACATCATTTAAGCTCACCTTGTTAATGTTTGAGTGTCATGTTCTAGCCAACAATATGCCAAACTACTGTTGCATTTATACTTGCATAATATTAAGGTAAGTATAGTATCTTTCATTTGAATTTACTAAGCAGTCTTAATGCTTACCTTAGTTGATTTCCCTCCCTTGTAGATCGTCACCTTGCGAAACTCGTCAAGCCGAATCATTGCGAAGCTCATACTATCATCGAATTGGTAGTAATATGTTTATTTTGGTTTAAAGGTTCTGGCATGTATATAAGGGCTCTTTGGTGTAAATTTGACATTTTGGAGTCAATCGCTAATGGTAAATTGTGGTGATGATTGATTTTGGATGTTTGGTATGTTATATAACTTATTGATGCATGCTTTGGTCATATTGATACTATGAGAATGATGATATTGTTTTTCAATGGTTTGGTATGTTAAGGTTTGCAATTGGACTATTTGAAATAACTAGATTGGTTGATGAATTAAAAAGGGTAAGTTCAATGTTAAACATTGGGCACAATTTAGTGTATTTATCGCTAGTTCAGGTCAAGTCCATTAGATTGCTTTGCTCCTAAAATTGTAGAGGAAAAATGTTTGAATAGGTAAATGTTATGTTTTGGAAATGTATAATTGATATGAAATTGCATATGCCAAAGGTTGGATAGTTGATTTAGTTGATGTTGAATGATTGAATTGTAAATGTGTTTGTATAGGTATGGCATAATTTTTTAGAATTAAACTTATTAAGGGTGAGTATTTGGCTGGGAAATGTGCCTTGAAAAAATAAGATGATTGTTTTGGATATTTGCAGGTTGGTGTCATTTTAACACTTAAAAACAGTATGTCACATCGCAACATCGAGTATATGTCATTGCATTGGTCGTTGTGACATCAAGCATTGGTCGTTGTGACAAGGCCAAGTCAGTATGTTACATCACGACGAAGAACCCCTAAAGTCGCGACATCAACCCAAAATTTTGAAAACTTTACAATTTGGTCCTAATTCATACTTGGGTTAACAACAGAGCTTTCGTAAGCTCATGTGGGACCTGAAAATGATTGTGATGCATATTTAGAATGTGAATGATGCTTGTTTGCATATATGATTGGTTGAATTTTGTAAAATTGTTTGAAGTTGCTCTGACAATGAATGTAGCATCTTATAGCTCGGACTCGGCGATCAGGTTGAGTGAGGGGTGTTATAGATTTCATGCTAGTTTCATCCAAGCCACATTTTAGTACCATTCATTATTTCATTTCAATTTACCAAGGTGTAAGCGCTCAACTTACACATTAACAGTTTGTTAACCAATTCAATTAATGAAAATACCTATTCAAAACTCTTAAGTCAATTCCATAGTATCTTGATATGTTCTTTCAAAATTCCCATTCGTATTCATTAATCTTTATATGTTTTGTATACATCATTTTTATTTCTTTGATGCTCATTGGTGAGGTGGAGGAGTCTCATGTATCCAAGTCATTTTTATTAGAGTTAACTATGGGTGAAAATGAGTTAAATGTTGTTAATAAACTTTAAATGTGACTATAGATGGCCAAAAGCAAAAGCTTGTTTCATGAACTAAATGTCTTGTAACTAAAAGAAAAGAAAATAAGGTAAATGAATTGGTAAGCAAGATGCACACCACACCACACCAAATATCTTATAAAAGTGTAAACTACACCATACCAAGATGCACATAAGTGCAAGGCCCAAAGGCGATAAAAAGCGCACATAAGTGTGAAACCTCCGACTGAACTCCCATATGTTATAGCCCCTAATTGGCATGCCAGTCATATCCTAACATTTCACTAAGTCTACTAGGGCACTTTACCATTATAATAAACATATATCCATCAAGGCCATTAACACATACATATACATATCATATAAAGGCACTTTAAGTGCTTTTACATTCTTATGATCAAATCCATATCAATTAAAGTCTCTTGAACATAGTCATTTTTCACATGTAGGCACCATAAGTGTTTTGCATTTACAAACACATTTCCACATTTCTTTAGGCCTTATACTCATGTCCATACCATCTAATGGTTCCAATTTGTGTGTAGTCATATTTTTATTGTCATTTATCTTTCACATAACAATTTGATGTTTTTAGCAAGGTATTAACTTAAAGTAGGATTTAACCAGTACATCCCATTTATGGCCATAGTGACAACTATCCACATTTTTACATTAATAACATAATTCTTACAAATCAAATCATACTTACCAACACGGCCATGGCAATTAATATCTCTATATCATGTATTTATTTATCAAAGCATTTTATGACTAACAACTACAGCATAACACATTATTGACTTATTTCATCTCCTTTAAGCCATGGTGTTTACTAGTAATCATTTTAGAATTACTCCATGTTTATCACATAAACATTATCTATTTCATAAACTTTAAAATAAGACAAGAGTATCCAAGATACTTACCTTATTGATGTTGGAAAAATCCAGTTATGAAAATGGTTTACTATTATAGTGGAAATTTAAAATTTTTCAAAACCAAGTCAGTTTGTGATATTACAGTAATAAACATTCTATCGAAAAGTACTTGTGTTTTCTGCAAGACGGAGCCAAAATATTCTCAGCTTTCAATCGAACAACCTTCTCTACCATCCTCGTACCACGAATTGCATCAAGTGTGGGCTCGAACAACAAGAACCAAACACAAAACAAAAATGATTTATTACTTTCAGTATGAAAGTAATTCTCTTAATAAAAATTGGTAGAAATTATTATTCCTAGAAAATAAAATTTATTCTTAGAAAATAAATTCTCACTTCTTTTTGGTAGAATAAAAATATATGAAACTTATGTATTGATAGCTCTACCAGTGTCATCTATTTATAAGGAGAGATAGGAGAATTCTGATTGAATAAGTATAACACAAATAATATTTATTTAATAGAAAAGCACTCCCCTAGTTTAACTAGAAGTGGGGGTGTCACACCCTAAATAAAAATGCTAAGGTTGTTGCCCCTCATATGTAAAATGAGGTAATTAGGCCTCTCATATATTAGGTCCAATTATATGTGCTTTCTAGACTTTTGACTCAACACTTTATAATTTAATCCAATCCAATATTTGTTTTCTATTCCCAAAATAAATAGTGTTTATTTAATTAATTAAATTAACTACATTAATTTCTCAATTAAAGAATTTTCTCAACTCAATTTTAATTCTATTAAAGTAATGATGATTTTACCGTAAAAGAATCTCTAAGGAAATATATTTAATGTTCATATTCAATGGATCCATAATGACTAATTAATTTAATTCTATTTTCAAACTTCAATTATTTAATTACAATTAACTAAATAATAATTCAAAATATTAAATTAATTCTCAAGTCATTTATATACTCAGTGAGAAAATGCATTCATTTGTGAATGTGACCCATTTATCTAACTTCATTATTTCTATTCATTTTTGTTCACTTGGTTCTACATGCACTTCAATTATGGTTTTAACGAGCTAGCAGATGGACCGATTGGAAAAATGTAATTAGGCCTCAAATAATTTATAATTAATTTCCAATTTTTTTCCTATTAATTATAAACTTATTTAATCATAAAGTCATTCCACTATGGAATCGTAGTGGAGCTCTCCCTAATTGCATATCATTATGAAAGCTACGTAATCAATGTTCGTCCAGTGACCTTGTCATCAGCGTGTTAACCTCATAAGATATCTTAATCTCTTAGGGATACATTCGTTCTCTCAATATGATGCTATTTTATCTCATGGTAACCATTACACCTTTTTCATGAAAAGTTAATTACTATCAACTATTAATTAAGTCATTTATTACAAAGACAACTGACTCGTGACCACGTTTGCTTTTCATTTTTCATATAATGCCGATGATAGGATATAATTTACCCATTAGTTGGGCTATGAATTTTACTATTCTAAACGATGTTACATACTGCAAAAGTTGTATACCCAATGCACTAGCTTTTGGTTTCTTATCTATTTGAACTCAAGCATTTACTTACATCAAAGTATACAAGTCACACATACATAGTCAATTATCCACTTAGGATTAAGGTATGTCACACTATGAACATCACAAGTGAATAAATTAATAAACGGATCTAGGATTTATTCTACCTGGGTTCTAGCCGATGTATTGTCAGTCTAGTCAATCACATCTATGTCGCTATCTTAAGGGAGTCATTCACTCCGATGCTAAAAAAACATCTTTCCAATTGGACTTGATAGACAATATATTAGTTTTTCAATCAGTTTACTCTTTTTTTTATTAGACTAAGGACATGTTTACATTTATCTACTAATACAAGTTGTCTTTCTATATTACAATCCAACCATGTAATACCACTTAGTATTAGTTAAACGTTAGACAACAAGCGAGTCAATATTTGCTTCCATTTTGCTTTGCACGCAAAAGCATTAAGGAAAATATATAAAGGGTATTAATCTAATTAATGGATGTTATTATTAAATCATTTTGTTTGAAAACTACAAGTATATAAAACGAATATACTACACTTAGGGCACCAGATCCAACAGTTGAAGCTTTCTCTTTCTAGCTTCATTTTCTCACACTAATATCCCTCAAACCCTAGGCTGAAAAACTTGATTATGGAAATGGGTTTTGAAGATTGTTTGCTAACAGATTTTAGCAAAATCTCAAAGTTTGATTGTTGGGTTTTTAGAAAATTTAAAGAGGAAAGTGAAGAAAATGAAGAAAGAAAATAAGAAACGTGGAGGAAAGGGAGGGGCGGCGCCAAAAAGAAGAGAGGTTGAATGGGGGGTTTCTCATCTTTTCTTTCCCTTTAAAAATACACCAAACGAGCCTCCAAGCCCACATGCCATTATTTTAAGCTCAAGCTCACTATTTGGATCCCAATTTCCTCATATCATAGTCCAAAAGGTCCATGAAAATTTTAATTATCAAATATATCATCTAAATAATATTTTCATCAGAAAATACTAGACAAATGACCTAATTATTGTTTTATGAAAAATTACCATTTTGCCTCTTTTCGACTCTTGTATGATTTCTTCTCAATAATAGGAATTGTCAATCTCAAATCTACTTCTAATGACTAAGGTACGTTTGGTACACTATAATAGAATAGAGTTGTAATTGGATAGAGCTGTAATGGAATAAAGCTGTAATTAGGAATTCAATTGTTTGGTTGAATGGAATGGAATAGAACTGTAACAGTATTCTTGTGTTTGGTTGAATGGAATGATGTTGTAATAGCATAAGGAAAAAAACTAAAATGACTAGAATACCCTTAGCAGAATTTTTTTAGGTAGATGATTATTGTTATTGTTATTAAATTTTAATAAGATTATTACTAAAAATAATTTAATAAAATAATATATAATTTAACCATATTTTAACATAATTATTATTAAATATAATTTAATAAAATAATATATAATTTAATTAATTTCTTAACATAATTATTATTATATGAATTAGAAAATCATAATATATAATACTATAAAAATAATATATAATCTACTTTATTATTTTTAATTATTATTTTTAAACTGCAATACATATTTAATGTGTTAAAATATCATTAGTGAAACAAATAATTTAATTATTCTACAATAAAAAACAAAATATTAGAAGTAATAAATAACTTGAGAATTATATTTCACATCCAAACATAATATTCACATATTAACAAAAAGTTACATAATTTCATTAGTTTATATGTCATAATTCATATGTTATAAAATTTTACAACATCAAAAAATTACAACATTGTAATGACATTCTATCATGTCATTATACCATCCAAATATTACAAACACAAAAAGTTACCAAAATATCATCAACACAACCATGATTTTTAATGGTCAGCAAGAAATCTTCTGACCCATTCCAATCGCACAGAAGAAGGTAAACTAAAGAAAATGAGCGTTTGAGTTGGATGATCTGGAATTTTGCTCAATGTGCAATAGCGCTAATCTTCAGTTAAACCTTCTACTTCACATAATGTTGGATATAATGTAAGAGCTCTTTCTTGAATGGTCATTTCTGACTTTTGTTCAATTAGCACTTCGGAGGCAATACTCCTACTGATTTCAATGTCAACAGTCCGTATGTTTTCCACCAGTAAAGTGGCAGCATCATGAAATGAAGGAGAAGAAATATGATTACTTGCATCAGAAATCTTTTTTTTTCTTTTTTGAAAATGTGGAATCACCATGGTTTCTATCTGGTTGCGGCTGTGTAGCTGAAAGATCCATGTCATCCAAAGAAACATCAGCTTCGCATCCATAGAAATCGTTTCTTTCTTCATGAGTATTTGTAGTAGCTACATCCTCAACATCTATTTCTTCAATAATATCAGCGGCTGTTTGAGCATCTTTTCCAATGGCTCGATCTTTTGCGTAGATGGTAGTAAGTTGGTCATAATAAGGGAAACTACGATGTTTGAATTGACCGGCTTCTTTATGACTCTATAAAAATGAGGAATTCATATTAGATATAAGTTTGGTCAAAATAAGATAATAAAGACTTGAAATAATTCTTACATTTATATATGAGTTCCGCATTGCATCTTTAGCATCAACAAGCTACCTATGCCCATCCCAACCAAAACCGCTATTGTTTTTTCCACTAAGCATGTCATAAACGATTGACCAATCCCTTTTCAATGTCCTAATTCTCGATTCAAGATTAGGTTTAGCCTTCAACATGGCATTGGGTAAAACTTTTTCTAACATTTTTTTTCCAACTCATTTAAATAACCAGCTTTGAATCTGGTATCAACATTGAAGGTTCCAACATTGTGCAAGTCGACCATACAGGCAACCAACGTAGCATCTTCTTCTAGAACCAATTTCCTTTTGGTTCATCGAGAATTTTGGGAAGAAACACTTGATTGTGAAAAACCTTTATAAAATTAAAATTAAGTTCAATATTATGAATCAAAAGGTCAACATTTTATAAAATTATAACACATGATGAATCAAAAGAAAATAAATTATAATTAACCAAGTCTAGTACATTACAAAAAACAATTAAAGCACCACCAAAGTTTCATAAACTAGATACATGAAATAACATAAACTAATTAACATTTACTATTTTTGTAACGCCCCAAAAATGTATATTTTTGTTTGTAAAAATATGACACAAATATCTGTCTACTCCAGTGGCTAAGTGTTCTAGGTGTGTGTATGAGGTCTCAAGTTTAAGTCATGCCTTTCGTGAAATTTTGGAATTTTTTTCTAATTAAAGCCTTATCCTTATTTAGAGGGCTTAAGTTTAATTATTTTTAAAACCATATTAGAATGAGCCTGCTGGTTCAGGTGGTAAAAGAGTTGGAGTGTTGGAGGTTCTGTGTTCGAATATTTACGTGAGTGAGAATGTTAATCTTTTTACACGGTTTCCTGGAAAAGTGGTGCAAAAGATGGATTCTGAGTAGTGGATTGTTAGTGGGTAGTTAATTGAGAAAAGATAGGGGAGTTGGGATTTGGGGAGTTATCAGGATTATTTTTGTACTTTTTTATTTTATTCTTTTCAAAATTCATTTCTCTCTCTTTCTCTCCAAAATTCTGACGTCGACTTTCTTCTTCTCTTCTCTTCTTCGATTTTTCGCGGCTTCCTATTGGATTTTTCGCAGTCAATCATTGCTCTTGCATTCGTGGCCCTTTTTCATCTGGTAAGTGATCTCTTTTGGCCTTCTTCCTTTGATTTGGGATCTAGCAGCGTTAGTTTATGGTATTTAATCGATGTATCCTATGTTTATGAGAAGATAAAGGTGCTGGGGTTTCCCCATCGGCACTTTAAATGTGCGGATTAATGTTGCTCGTCCAAAGGTAAGATTTTAGTCGATTTAAGTGGGTTGTCCATCACTTTTGGTTCGGTTTAATGTCATTCTAAGTGTTTAATTCCAGGTTTTTTTGGTCAATTTTAGGTATTCGAGTGTTCGAGAGTGCTTTTGCAATGAAACAAAACCAGATGTGTACCCGAAACACAAAAATAAGGGATTCGACGAAAAGCCAAAATTGTTTGTTGTTTGGACAGCAGTAGTAGGCTAACTTTCAAAAATCACCATAAATTATGAAAAATAAATTAAAGGATTAGAAAAAGATGGGATTAAATATATTTGAGTCTAGTTTATCATAGAAGAAACGAAGTAAGCAAAAGAATTTCATATTATGGGATATTTGAATTTTAGTGAGACAGGGTTAGAATGATTTCGGAATCCCCTACCCTAACTTTGGAAAATTATTAAAAATTGTATAAAAATATTTATGGGTTAGAATTTATATTTTTAAAATCTTGAATGAGTCTATTTTCAAAAGAAACAAATAGGAACATCATCTGAATTCTGTAAAAGAAGATAATTAATTTTTAGTGCAGAAAGGTTGAAACTATCAGATAGCAAAACAGGGAAAAGTTTAAAGAATAAAATGTACTTATTGGCTAAACCAAAAATTCTATAAATTTTATGGTAAGAAGATATGTGAGTCTAGTTTTAGGGAAATTTTGTAGATCTTAATTCGGAATTCTGTAGCTTAAGATACAAATAATTTAGTAATAGTGACTCAAGTGGACAGCTTTGAGGGATCATATAAGTAAATAGTGGAGACACATATGAATAATTATCTAGCACGGGTTACAGTGAAATGGATCATGAGGCTAAAGCAAATTTGGGCCATGTCGGCCACACAGACGTCTGGGCCCGCACGGTCGAACATCATGGGCTTGTAGGCCCATTTTCACTATTTTATTGCTACGGTTGCATGGGTCACCCGAGTTGACTGTGGACCTACTGTAGGGTCGGTAAGCTTACTTAGACCACTAATTGACTGAAATGACTGTATGACCGATATGATTAAGCCTGATGATGTCCCACTGATTTGATACTGTATGCCCTGTTTACATGCATGATATTATGTTATAGCATGTCATATCTGTATATTGCATTGCATTGGGTTGGGGGATTATAATGTTTGGAGGAAGTGTACTGAAAGGCCTCGAGCCTAATTTACTGGCAGCTCAGCTGCACACTACTGTCTAGTGCCACATTCGATACTACTTGGAGTGTAGGGATGGGTGGGTTGATTATATCCCCACATGGAGTGTAGGGTTGGAAGGAGATGGTGTGTAGAGGCTGGATGGGTAGGATTTTTGTGACTGCATATTTGTTATTGCTACTAATAATGTGATGGCCTAAAGCCCTACTGCATGACTATTTTTGTACTGAGATAGGCTAAGGCCCAAACTGGATTGATACTGATATTGAAAAGGGCTTAAGCCCAGACTGTGATTATCTATTTCTTGCTTGTTCATTTGTATGGGGATTACACACTGAGTTTACGTAAACTCACCCCCTTCTGTTTAATTTGTACAGGTAATCCCCAGATTTAGGCGGATCGGTGTAGCGGAGAACTCAGTGGTGGTCACATGAATTCTTTTACACTGTTTACTACCTATTTATGATTTTAATTTTATTTGGGGGTATTTTGCTGTAATTATGCCTTTACGAATTTTGGTTTAAAATTTATATTTTATACAGTTTTATGATTTAAATCTGCTAGTGTTAGGTAAAACTCAGGTTTTCAAATGAAATTAATGTTTTATCAAAATACCACGAATAAGCAAACTGTTTAAAAGCTTCCGCATTAAAAATAAAAAAAATGTTTTGAAATTGAATAACGATTTGTAAATGAATAATGTTATGAAAACGAACGACACAATTTGAAGTTAACATAAGATAATAAAAAAATGGTTAAATAGAAAAGAGGATTTAGCAACGACATATTTTTTCGAAAAGTACTACCATTGACACTGTCAAATTCGGCCATAACGTCTAGGCCGGGTTTGGGGTGTTATAATTTTTACCCTAAACCTAACTAATTTCTAAATGCTTGCCATTCATCGCACATTTGGTTGGCTAGTTCCATCCTCCAAGTAGCCCATGCATTCGATGGATGAATATTTACGATATTCGGTTCATTGTCATCTATCACATTACTAGGTAATCCTTCTCCCAACTCCGCTTTAATAGGATCAAGACTTATATAGGTTCAAATAAAATTATGGAGAAAACAACATGTAATAATGATTCTATTGTGCACCCTTACAAGATAGAATGATGGACTCCTAAGTATTCCCCATCTAAATTTTAATAACCCAAAGCATCTTTCAATAACATTACATGCTGAAGCATGTTTCATATTGAAAATTTATTCTGGAGTACTTGACTAGTAACCCTGACGCCACTCATTCAAATGATATCTTTGTCTTCTAAAAGGTGCAAGAAATCCCTCACAATTTGTGTATCCAGCATCAACTAGATAATAACAACCTATAAAAAAACTATTTGTCATGGTTAATTTCCCGAAAAAGTATGATCTTAAAGATTAATTTAAACTCCTCTAATTTTGCATTTTACTATGAAGAATTTTAAGTCCATGTCTCCTACTAATGGCATCTTGAAAAACCCGTCCATCAGCAACAAAACCTTCCCAACCGGGAAAAACATAAACAAAATGCATATCAGATGTACAAACACCTAACATATTTGTTGCTATGTCATCTTTTCGCGTTCGATATCTAGGTTTATCAACTGTTGGAACCCTAATCTTGATATGGGTTCCATCTAAAGCACCTAAGCAATTCTACATCACATGTATAAAAGCTTGAGTTAGGATACTATATTTAAATCTAAAACAACTAAACTATGTACAAGCTATATATAAAACTCACTCCAATACCTTGAACCATTTCCACCTTGGGTCTGTAAAATTAGTTGTAATTGGCTCTGCCTTTTTAAATAACACATCTTGTAAGCATATGACAGCATTTAAAACATTGTAAAATGATCTGCTAACGGTTTCCCCGGACCTATTAAAGTGATGCTTAATAACTCGATTTTTAAGGTGATGAGAAATGATATGTAAAAACATTGCCACTTGCTCATCAACAAGCACGTTCCTTGACGACTTCAATTCCCCTAAAGTTTGTAACATCTCACATAGTTTAAAAAAGGTAATTCTATTCATCCTAGCTTGTTCAATACAGGTCTCGTCACTAGCATATACAAGTCTTTTCACATAATCTCGTTTTGCATAAAAATCTAAAATATAGGATCTAATCCTTGGTCTATAAGTATGTAGGCTATGGATGACACCCAATGTAACTAAGAACCAATTCGCAACTGTACACATTTGCAACCATATTGTCAATGCAAGATCAATTCTTTTACGCCTCACACTTTGTATTATTAAAGGCAGACGAGCCATTACTGCAAGATATTAAAGTGTTACATATCTTCAAATCGTAGTAAAAGGGTCACACTTCTCCAATACTAATTTCAATAACAGTAAAATAAAATTAAAGAATTTAATTGTCAAAGAACTTTCAGTGAATACAAGATGCTCAACTGTAGGTGGAGGAAGCAATCAAACAAGCCAAAGAAGAAGAAGAAGAAGTAATAACACACTATCAAAGAAAAATGAACAATATATATTAAGAATCTTTACAAAGCACAAAATAGAAATTACAACTATCTTTGCAAGTAAAAACTTGAAATTCATTTCTTTATCAATCACCCAAAAAGAAAAAAAAGAAAGAAAAGAAAAGAATGTGTTTTTGTGGATTTGATTAATTGATGATGACGTTTAATAATTATTTTAAAAATACCCATTTAATACATCCAAATCCAAATAACACAGTTTCTAGTTCTACGAAATATACATATATTATATGAAAATTTTAAAATATTCGATCTTTAATTTACCTTTTAAAAGTTTGTATTCATCCTCACTTTGTAATTAACTAATGTTTTATTTGAATTAATAATTGTGAATAGAAAATATATATTATTGAGATTGAATAGTTAAAATTAGTAAAAGAAAAAAATATGAATTTAATAATTTTTATGAGAAAAGAAAATAAGGTCTTAATTTCTTTTATTTTGTATTAACTCAATTCGATTATAGGTATATAGTGTGTTAAATATCTTAAAATTATGTATTTTAAAATATTCGATTATTATTTTTATTTAAATAAAATTTAAAACTTCATATACATTACATTCTTACCATAACATGATTTGTTTGTAGCATTTCACTTTCTTTTCTTTCTTTTTTTTTTGTTTCTTTTGTTGAGATAATTTTGTAGTGTTAATTATAATTTTAATCAAACAATATAAGTAATATAAAACATTGTTTGAAGACCAAAATTAAATATAACATAAATTAAAGATATCGAAAATAAAAATAGTTTAAAAATATATCAAAAGATTAAAATAGTTTTAAATGAAACATATCAAAAATAAAAACATATCAAAAATTAAATATAACCAAAATGTTCTTGTTTAAAGTAAAAAGATCAAATCTGAATTGTAAATGTAGTTTAACATGTATATATTGTATTTCCTGTATTACTAGAAAAGAGTAATGGTATCATCATTCCAATGGAGATATTTGTTTATGTCCCTTTTCCTTATTCATTTTTTTGTTGTTTTTGACTCTTGGCATTTGGCAGCCTACGAGGGTGTGCCGCTCTTTACCTTGGCAGTCTCCTTTTCCATTAACAAATCATATTTCCAGTGATTTACAAATAACCAACTTACAACAAAGACATTGGGAGGGTATTGTTACCTTAAAAAATAACACATAATATTACATAAGGTTGAACAATTAAAGCATACTCATCTAGCATATGACTAAACTAAAATAACTCAAGCAAGTACTGCAAACACGCAACACCGACAAAACATGGGAAAAAAACAATTTAGGGAATGGTTTAATGTATATCACACAAGAAATTCAAGTTTCGTAAGATTACATGGTAAAAAAAATGAACAACAATAGTATTAAACAGCAGCAACCCTTATTGTCTATTCATTTTCCTTGGATTACTCTTATTCAATGCCATGTTCGACAAACATTTGACTTGTTTGCTCCAACATTCAACTCTTATTGAACGCACTTTATCAATTTTAATTGTTTGGACCAACATTTTTGTATAATGATTAAATTGCTTAGTTATATCATCATTTAAATACATGAAAATTTTGATTGATCTTTTAAAGTTTATATTGATGTTAAAGTGTATATAATTTCTATTACATCAATAAGAAATTAGATTGGATCTAGAAATTCAAAATATTTTTACTTCAATATCAAAATCAAAGGGTTTATGAGTAAAAATCATTTAACTACAAAAATAATTTGAAGGTTTGTTTAAATAGAAGGTAAAATAGTTTAAGGATTTTTATAAGTGCATTAGCTAAAATGAATCTAGATTTCGATTTTTCATATTTTTCCACATGCTAATGAGAAAAAGGCTTGCATAGATGACTAGACTAGAACGAGAAACACAATGTTACAAGTTCTATCAAGTAGTTAAATACCCATTTCTTTCAATTTTATGAGCAACCAAACAAGGAAGAATGAGAAACACAATATTACAAGTTCAAAACCACAATAATTCAATAATTCATGATAAGATACAACATGCACTACTTACAACTGAACATGGCATTGAGAAACAGTGAAAAAAAAAAGTTGTCAGAAGAGAAACATGAACACTATCAGCTTCTGAAGAAATTAAATAGATGAAACCTAGAAAATGAGAATAGAAATGGATAAGGAACTAATCATTCCAAGAAAATGTCCTTAGCAACCAGGTAAATGCCAGATAAAATCTGCAACTTTTGAATAAATCAAAATAGATGAAAACCAGTGGAAAAATGAGGGTAATGAACAATTGCCTACAACTCAATACAAAAATCTTACGATGGACTGGTGATCACGTTATAATGTCTTTGTCCAATCAACTATCAACATTATGAACGATACCCTTAATTTAAATTGCATAAAACAGAAGAAGATAGGTACAAATATGATAATGTTTTTATTAGTTTTTAAGGAGAATTACTATACAACCTTAGAAAATAGAAACTCAATTATCTGTTGCCTTCAAAATGTAGGGACAAACTAATAACAAAGAAAACCAGTAGAAAGTTACAACTACAAACTTAAATATTAAATATTTGAGATTCATTGTGCCAATTCGATATTAAAAAATTGAAATTTTGAACTTATAAATGAACGAAGCATACTAGATCAAATTAGATTTAAATTAAATATAATATCATTGACTCTTTGTGGTAAGCAATCACCAATGATTTGAGCACACATATATGCATAATATATATTTGAAGTCAATATGGTAAGATGGTCCATCCTCATGTAGATATAGCATTAAAACTATATTATATAATATATTAAGTGCAGCTAAATTCTATTTTTTATAATTAAGTGCAGTGAGCAGGTTTACAAACCAAGAAAAAAATCTGAAAAAATTATGGGTTTTGGTAAATATTTAATATTCCAGTTAGTACTGCAAGCAAGAAGACAAAAAATCAAAAAAAATCACTATCAAAATTCAAGAATCACTATCAAAACACCATGAAAGGGACATTAAAGTTTAGCAATATAAAACCAGTATCAATCTTCAAAATTGAAAAGAAACCTATTATTTTTGCTAATTTAACAAAAAATTAGAAAAAAAATCAAAATGGGAGAAGAGTTACCTAAGGGAGGACTGCTCACATCGAACCATTATCCGATTATTTCTCTTCTCAAGTTTCCACCTCAATCGAAAGTAAGAGAAGGCCTTGTTGAGAGCATTTGGAATTAAAAAAATGATTCTTAGATTGAAAGCCTTGTTAGGGTTTGTCAAAGGGAGATAGGGTTTGTCAAAGGGATATAAAACCAGTATCAATCTTCAAAATTGAAAAGAAACCTATTATTTCTACTAATTTAACAAAAAAATTAGAAAAAAGGAAATCAAAATGGGAGAAGAGTTACCTGAGGGAGGACTGCTCACATTGAACCACTATCTGATTGTTTCTCATCTCAAGTTCCTACCTCAATCGAAAGCAAGAGAAGGCCTTGTTAGGGTTTGTCAAAAGGAGATAGGGTTGGTGAGGATAGAAGCATGAAAAAGAGGGACATAAGGTTGGGAGGAAATGGGAAGAAGAATGAGAAAAGAGGAAAGTGCTTCAGACGTGAGAAAGAAATGAGGGTAAAATTGGAAATTTTGACCTAATTTTTCACCTACCCATTCGCTGAATCATTATTCCTTGGGGAGACCACCGAATTGTAAGCAACACTTTTGCCTTGAATAATCCCGTATGGAATAGGGCTGTAATAGCTCATTACAACCAACCAAACAATGGCTTAGTGATGGTCCCACTGAATTCAGCTGTAATGTATTAGTATTACAGCCAACCAAACATGTTGTAAAACTTTAGACTTGGATGGGTGGACATTACCTTAAGCCCGCTTGGATTTTTTTTTAAGGGAAAAAGATAAAGAATCACCCTCATCAATCTTGTTGCAACCGACCAATGTTGTCCCAAGAAGATTCTTCTTCAATCGTTTTCCATACATTTTTTGCGATTTTTCTAAAAATCCTCCGCACCCACCTTGATTTTTAATAAAATCACTTAGGAAATTACCTTCCAAACTCATTTCCTCTATAATCTTCACCAATTTTTAGATTGAGTTTGATATTTCTTGAGAGAGAAAATGAAAGGTAGTGAGAAAAAGCTTCAAAATACTAGGTAATGAAAATGTCTACCTCTCCTAACATGGTATTTGAGTTCAAAGATTATGAGAAAGATTAGATTTTGATATTTTGATATATTTTGGTGTATAGAAAATGACAATTTTGAGAATGAGATTTCCAATCTTAGTTGAGAATAGGTTGAAGTTTTGATCTACCGCAATTCATTATAGCAAATTAAACATTTATCTATACTTAATAAGCTTGTTAGAAAGCAATTTAGTAGTGTTTTTACTTATTTTTCGTCTTTACTACTTAAATAATAAAATGAGTAATTTAAGTGTTTTAAATGACCTTGTAGGCCAAACTAGGCCTAAGGGTAGTCTAACATGTTAGGTGAGTGTGCAGGACATCAATTTAGTGCAGAAAGACAATAAACTGCTCTTGATATTGCAACACGGCACTTGGGTGTCGCAACACAACATCCAAAATACATTAAGGAGATCACTGCCAAGGATGTCACAACATAGACAAGAGGGTGTCACGACATAGCCCGGGAGACATGCCCAAGGAAGTAAACTGCCATTAGTGTCGCGACATAGGCTTGAGGGTGTCATGACACCGACGCGACGTGGCCACTTAAAAGAGAAAGGGTGTTTTCATCCATACAACACAATTTAATTATGTTAGTTAGCCATTTTAGGTCAAAATGAGGCTGCTAACGTAAGGCCCTAGTTTGTCGAAACATTGGCAAACTTTCACTGGCGAGGCTAAAACTTTCAGACCCTATCTCAGGATGTTACATAAATAGTCTGTCATCTATTCAGGATTTAGGTATGTCACACTATGAATGTTACGAGCAAATAGATCCATAAACATATTTGGGATCTATACTACTTGAGTCTAGTCCGATGTACTCTCAGTCCAGTCAGTCACATCTATGTCTTTTATTTTCTGAGAGTCACCTGCTCTAGTACCCCAAACAAAGCATCTCCCTAATTGGACCTTATAGATGACATATTAGTCTTTCAATCAGTTTTCTCATTTTCGATTAAACTAAAAACATGTTTAGGTTCATCTACTAATACAAGTTGTATTTCTGTATTACGATCTGACCACGTAATATCGCTAAATATTAGTTAAACAATAGACAACCAGGGAGCAATATTTTCTTCCATTTTGCTTTGCATGAAAAAATCATGTGAGGACAATATATAAAGTATTAATGTAATTCATGAATAGTTTTATTAACCAATCTATTCGAAAAATTACAAGTGTACTTAAATGAAAATGTTACACTTAAGGCACTAGATCCAGCAATTTTCATCACTTCAAGGCATTCCTTCCCTATTTCCTACACTCAATTAAGCACAAATTTAAGCCCAATCAAATCACATTTATTCAAATGCTAAAATTCATATTAAAATGAATACCAAACCTACATCATAACTTAAATGAGTAAAACATAAAAATAAATATTCTAACTAATTTACTTTAAAATAAGAAAAATACAAGTGTAAAGGACTACAACAAATGTCACAAATATATCCTTATCAACTACTAGAAAGATGTGTTTTCCAGTGTTGTATTTTTTTATAAGTTTCCTTTGAAGGTACTTAACCATATAAGAAATTATTTGGTGGGAAACCTGACTATAAGTTATTGAGAATATTTGGCTATCAACATTTTCCAAATTTGAGACCATATAATCAAAATAAGCTATAATTGTTATTTGTTGCTTGTACTTTTCTAGGATATTCTTCAAAGGATTAAGTTTACTAGTGTCTCAATCCCACTAGAAGGGTCTATATTTTCAAGGCTTGTCAACTTTGAAGAAAGAATCTTCCTATATGCAATTTGCATAATTGAATCACTCTGGCTCTCTTAACAGAAAGAGTATTGCATCCTCATAGTAATTTTCAATGGTAACTCTTATTGTCTCCAAAGTGCTCATATAGACTTGATGCTTTTAAGTATGTCCAAATGAGTGATTTGTAGTCATCATGGAAGCCCTTTTCACTTTAACCTAGCAATGATAGAGTTACAACTTCAAGTCAGTTGGCATTAAGTAGATCATTTTTGGGTGGTAGTGCTTCTATTTCAAATTCTAAGGTTAATTTACAGATGTAACATAGTAAATCTAGTACTATCTCCCCCATCATCACATAGACTTTTGGTAGTAAATACTCATCCCATGTTGACTAGAGGGGAAGTAGGGATTTCCAAGCCAAAGGTTTTTCATGTTATATCTAAGTTTAAACCTTTCGACATTCATCAATCCATGCAGTTAGGAAATTGGAAGCAAGTTGTTCAAAGTGAGCTAAATGCTTTGATTACAATTAGAAGTTGGTCCCTTCAACCATTGTTTTATAATAGGAAACCTATAAGGTGTAATTGGTTGTTCAAATTAAAGAGAAATCCAAATGGGTCTGTAGTACGATACAATACTTGGCTTGTAGCCAAAGGCTATTCACATATTGTTTGTTATGACTATAACGAGGATTTTAGCCTGGTAGTCAATTTAATCGTTATCCCCCAGAAGCACCTTTGAATTGATTGACAAGAACGCCCCACTTGTTAACCTTTATACTAGGCTCCAACTATCACATCCCATATAAGGTGACCAAAAGCATGTCTCACCCTACC
Organism: Gossypium raimondii; assembly: GCF_025698545.1. Lineage (NCBI taxonomy): Eukaryota > Viridiplantae > Streptophyta > Magnoliopsida > Malvales > Malvaceae > Gossypium > Gossypium raimondii. Next base: position 30,010,163 of record NC_068571.1, on the reverse strand, counting down.
TAGGCTTATAGTGACAAACCACTTGGCCACTTGCCTATAACCCTCCTATGAGAACTCAACATTTAGCACCTCAAGATTGGGGCTAAGGGTATATAAGGCCCAAAGCTTGGAGCTAGGGGTAGGCCCTCTTTCTCTCCTCCTTCTTCCGACTATCCCCTCTCGTCTTTTTATCTCCCTTCTCCAACCACCTTGGAATGGAATCTCTCTATCTTGTAGAAAACAAGGTGAACTACGCATCCCCGCCATCTTTTCCACCTTACCCGATAAACCAATAAAAATTTTATGTAGTGAATGTGAACTCACTCCTACCATAAATTTTTATTTCATTCATAAGAATTTATTTGATTATTTTAAAATTTTTAAGCCTCAAGTATTTTTAAGATTTCTTTTTTACTCATACTCAGGTGACCCGAAAGAATGTAGGGTGTTATAAGTTAATTTTGTTCCATTTGCTGAACAAATAGCCAATTTGCTAACCAAGCCATTTACACATGTTGTAATCTCTCCACTTAAGAATAAGCTTTAGTTTCTTTTTTTTAATGAGCTTCAAACAATATACCAAGAAGATGTGAAGTTGAAGAAAATGTTAAAGTGATGTAAGTCATGAGTTAAAATATGACTAACTCAGGTATAATACTTCTAGTAGTAAGTTAATTAGCTAAGATGTTTAGCTCATTTGGTTGTAACCAACATTAATATAACTTGGTCCAATATAAAGTCATTTCATCACTATAGTAGTTTTGGTTGACCAGAAATCAAAGATTAATTTTCTAGATTATTGTTTCTTCTCTAAACCTCCTTTCATCATATTTCACTTTCCTTTTTGAACTTTCAGTAGATTCATAAACACCAACGTAAGTGATATTCATTAGACCAAGAGCAGCCCCTCTAATAAAAGCTTTCGCGATTGGTTGACCCAAATGAATATTCAAAGTACATAAGCAATCGACCTTACATGTAAAGGATTTTTTACTCATGCCTCAAAATTTCCCTACCAAGTTACATAAACAAATTTCCGAAAGTCCACAAAAAAAGTATTGCTAATTACTCGAAGTAAATAGAAAAAATATTTTACTAAAGATGTTCATTACTCTCAAAGTCAAGCGCAATAGCGGTACCAAACCAAGTACCACGAGTAGTGATTCCGGAGCTAATCCTTGGATAAACTTTAGAATCTTAAGGACACAATGCCTTTTAAATCCTCTTCACCATTATCTTATAACATTTTAATAGCTCCCAATCATTAAGTATTTAATTTAAGCCTTCTTCAAACAAAATTTTAATACCCTTCAAGCTTTTAAAATTTTATTTCTGCCAAAAATAAATGCCAACCGAAAGACTTGATAGCAATGCAAAATCTTTATCATTATACACTAGTGGTTTAGTTGACAATGATGAGAAATAATTCAATATACATATTACTGAAAATTGATATTTAGAAGTTGATGATTGTTTTGAAAATGACCTTTTAAATATTTGAAAGGAATGTTATTTAAAAGTTTGCTTTGAAATAAGCGTAGGAAAACATGCAGTACTCTGATGATCCAAGTAATATAGCACGGGAAATGCCCATATGGCTAAAATGGGCTATAACTTCGTTTCCCAGAGATAAGAGATGCTTATAATTTCACCATCAATTTGGATTAAGATGCGAAAGGAGAAGCTCTGATTATCAATAATCCAGATAACAAGCAGAGGTTTATGAATTGAGTCAAGCAGGCTTTAATTTTACAGAGTCAATGCATCAGATGCTCCCTGATCGTGCAATGCAATGCAATTAAATTAATCTTTTTAAGTAACGTGACAAAGAAGTGATTAGAATAGAATTTCCAGCCAATTACAGTTCTTCTTTCACATGCTCTTCGTTTTTCTTGGATTGGCGAAGTTTCTCAGCGACCACTTCGATCGGCGGATCTCCTGCTCTTCTATAAACTTTATCCCCAATCTTGATTTCGTAGGCCTCGTCCTGGCTCAGTATGAACTCCTTCAACTGTAATTCCAAAACATAGCGATTACCTGTGAATTTCCTATGACTTAAAGAAGGGACAATATTGGTAGCTGAACAAGGAAATCTAATGTTTACCTCTAATACTTTGTGCCCATCTTCCACGTTGAACATGATTGTGCCTAAATCAATGCCCATGAATTTCACCCCAAGCGCTCCCGTTCTCAAAAGTTGGGTCCATTTCAGAGCAATTTCAGCTACCATGTTCTGAATCCAAAAAAAAAAATGCCCATCAATTACCCAATCAATGAGTGAGACGGAAACAGATCCTCGAAGAATTGAAAAAGAAAAGAAACAAAAATGAAAACCTTATCCCGGGGAATGCCCAAGCGGAGCTTAACGAAGCCAAAAGCAGGGCCGGTATGGCGCTTCATGATTTCCTCCTGAATCTGGGAAAGCTCCATCTTATCGAAATCGGAAGGGGGGGGATCGAATTCTTGAGAAGTTTTCTTCTTACCCCATTCTTTCCAGGCTTCGTCTTCTTCATCGTCAACGACGTCGTCCAGATCGTCGGTAATGTGAATCTTTCGCTTGCCTCCCTCCACTGCATTTGGGGATAAAAGAAGCGGCAATATCATCAGCAGCAAAATAAGAATAGACTGATAACTCTTCATTTTCTTTTTCTTGGCGTGGAAAGGAAAGGTTGGAGCAGCGAAGGAATATAGATTTTGGATCTTTAATATGATGGCCATGGTTTCTATCAAGTTTTGCGTGGCCTAATTAAATTATTGTAGTTTCTTTTTAATCTATACAGGTGTTTATTTTAGGTATAATATTAATATATTTTATATTTATGATTTTTAAATTTTATTCAATTCTATTTATATTTATAATTAATTAATTTAAGTTTATACTATTTTTAAAAATTTTAAATATATATTTATATTATTTTTAATTTAATATTTAATAATTTAATATATTATTATTTATTAACTTTTTATATATAGTCACATTAATAATTTTAATGTTTATATCATAGAATTAGTATTATATATTATTATAGATTTAATTTTTATGTATTACAAATTATATAATATATATAAAAAAAACATAACATAAAACATTATTAACTTAAAACGTGTCGGGTTCGAGCCTTGAATGTTCAAATTCAAATTCGGCTCATATTTTAAATGGGTCTATTTTTTTGTCTAAATACATTTTTTGGGTTAATATTTTTTTTCAAATTTCGGACAGACTTCGAGTTTGAACAGATAACTCAACCCATAAACAAGTCTAAACTATTATTATTCAATTATTAATTATCTGTAAACTTAATCAAATTAATCTGTAAAATTAGAGTTTTAAATTAAAATTTTTGAGATTTTGTCCTTCATATTCTGATTAATATTAATTAATTGAATGCTTGTAAGATTATAAAAAAATTTTACTCTTACTTCATAGTAGTAATCTATCTATTTTTAATTTTTAAGACATCGCTTTTCAATAAATTCCAGGTAGTGAACAAATAAATAATAAGGCTGTTTTAGTTAAGCCATACTCTTTTGCGGGGCTCATAACCTGTTGACGTATGGAAGACAAAATTTGTGACTTGATAAGAATGGTGTGAGGCCCAAGCCCGTTTAAGATTTTAATTTTTTAGTATCAAAATTTTAAAACCGCAAGATTTGTCTGGAAAATCAGACTGTATATAAATAAATATTCCCGAGTTGCTCTGCTATACTCTCCCAAAAGGAAGATTAACACTAACCTACTATCACTATTTCTAATAAAAATCATTACATTTTTTGCTATATCAAAATTTCCATTTTCCTATTCAAGTGTTCTAATAAAGGAAGATTTTCATTTTTGCTATTTCAATAAATTGTATCAAAATTTCTAACCTATTCAAGTGTTCTAATAAAGGAAGATTTTCATTTTTGCTATTTCAATAAATTGTATCAAAATTTCTAACTCAACACTAAAATTTATGATGGATACCAAAATTTCTCATGGAAGATGTTAATTATTAGGGCATCCGTCAAAATTTTGATATTTTGTTACAGAAATTTTGAAAAGTTTATTGGTCCACACACACTGCTGGAAAAGAAAAATTTTGGTATTTGGTTATAAATTTTGGCACCTATTAGATTTTTCAATATTTGTTAAAATTTTGGTATTTGATTACAAATTTTGATATTCATTAAAATTTTGGTCTCATGTTAGAAATATTGGTATGGTGTTAAGAATTTTGGTACAATCTGTTGGTCCTCAATAAATATAATGTGATACCAAAATTTCATGTTCTTCACTCTTTAAAATTCTGGTTCGAAAAACTCAAATCTCTAACTGAAAAACTTTAAATTTGCAGATTTTGATAACGAAAAAAAAGTTTAGAAAAACTTTTTTTTTTAAATCTTTTTGGTTTTCCTTCAAGATTTTTTTTTGGGCTTAATGATACTTTTAGCCCTGGACTTTTTTTAAAAATAAATAAATTAATTAAGCCTCTTTGAACTTTTTGCACCTAATTGAGCCCTTGAACTAACAAAACTGACTAAATAGACCCTTTGACTAACCTAGACCGTTATTAGTTAACAACAACGCTGACATGATCATTAATAATAACCATGTTAACATCGTCCACTGATGTGGCAATATCATGTCATCACTGATTGTTGATGTCCTAGTTCCATGTCATCATCAAAGGCTGACGTGGTAGTTCCACGTCATCTTCGGACATCAGAAATAAAAAAAATTAAAAAATAAAATTTTTTTAAAATTATTATTTAAATAAACACACAATGAATTGGACAACCGATAGTTTAGATTTATTTGAACTTAGACACCCATTTGTCTAGATACATTTTAGAATTATAAAACATAAAAAATATTATAAATTAAAAGATCATTAAAATTATAAGAATTATTAGAAATTAATTAAAAACCATAATATTTTATAAACTTTATAAAAATAAATTTATTAAAACCATAAAAATTAGAAAAATAATTTATAGAAATTGTTAGAAATTAATTAAAACCACAAAATTTTACAAAAGAAGTTAAATATTCTTTAAAAAATTTAAAAATATTTTCTCTTTAATATAGCCATTAATTCAAAAAAAAAGCATTCATCTTTAAAAAGCCTAACATTTTAAAAAACTTTCAATAGTTTGCATGAGAGAAAAATAGGATTTCAATGTTTGATATATTTCAAAATTAGTTATTTAGTCAAATAATTTAATGAAAATGAAAAAATATATATTTTTATAAAATTTTATAAAATAATATTTTTATAAAATTTTATGGTTTTAATTAATTTCTAATAATTTTTATAAATTATTTTTCAATTTTTATGGTTTTTGACAAAAAATTAGAAATTTTGTAAAATTTTATGGTCTTTAGTTAATTTCTAATAATTATTATAAAGTTTAATGATTTTTATAATTTTTATAAGTTTTTCATGTTTTTATAATTCCAAAATGAATCTAGATAAATGGGTGTCCGATTTAAATGAACTTTGACAACTATTTGTTTAGATTCATTGTGTATTACTTAAAAAATAATTTAAAATTTTTGAAACTTTTTATTTTTATAATTGTGTATTTTGATGACTACTAATAGTAAAATGGCCTATTTGGCCTGTTTTGTTAGTTTAAAGATTCAATTGAGTGCAAAAAGTTCAAAAGGGCTTGATTGATTTTTTTGAAAAAATTCGAGGCCTAAAAATTCCATTAAGCCATTTTTCCTAAAACCTAGAGCCTAAACCCAAAAAATAGTTTTTAAAACTACTCTTCTCTTCTTCTTCTTTTTAAAATCAAAACCTATAATGACCCGATTTCCAATGGTGTTGGAAAATGTGGTTTCGAGATCCCATTTCCGTAAACTGAGTCCATAACTATTAAATATGGATACTTACAGAGTTTGTAAATAGATTAATTGCAATTTAGCTAAAAAAGTAGCTAATTAAGGCTGATGGACTAAATTGTAAAAGTTTAATCGCTATAGATTTTTAATTAGAAAAAGGCTTGGAGACTTAGATAGTAATTATACAAAGGACTAAAATGGTTAATAAACCAATAATGAGCATTAGATAGTGGAAGGTATTGATGGGTATTATTAAGCTTGGTTAATAAGTGATTAAAGTAAAATAAACCTTAATTAAGTTAATTAATTAAAATTCAATCACACTAATCACACTATATACATATATATATATATTATTAGATAGTGGAAAATTATGAGAAATTCATCATCTTTAACCTTGTGTCATCCTCCATAACCAAAGAAAAAGAAGAAAACTTTGAAACTCTTGGATAGTCGGCTATCAACTTCAAGTAAGTCCGTAGCCATTTTTTAAAATTTTTTATGAAAATTGAATCATGGGAGCTTGATTTAGATAGCCTATATATAAATTCATTCAATTTTTGAAGTTTTGATAAGTTGTCATTATTAAAAATTGGAAGAATTAGGTGTGAACTTGATAGAAATTAAGCTTAGATTATGAAAAGTACTAAATTGTAAAGCTAGTTTCGTACATTAGGAACCAAATTGAATAAAATATAAAATTATTATGAAATTTTGGTAGGAATAGGAAGTAGAAGATCCCTAATGAATATATGTGAAATCAGATTTTAATCTAAAACTTTATATCGAAAGTTATGCTTGTTCTGAGTTTAGGGACTAAATTGAATAAATTGCAAAATATGTTTGGCTTTGTATTTGAATGTGATTTGGATGTAATTTTGTATTGTGTTATTGTTGGAATTATTATTTGTAGCTAAAAACGACACCGAGCCATCGAGAGGGAAAAGAAAGGCAAGAGCCGAGGACGAACGACGCGAGCTTTTGGTTTGTATTTTTATGATTCAAGATCAATTTAAATATTGAATATTTATTATATTTTTCATTATATTTTATTGGGGTGAGTTGACAATGGTTATTTTAATTGAATCGCTATGATTGAGATTGAATATCAAGATATGGACTAAATTGAATAGAATAAAAAGTAATATGATTTAATTTATATATGATATTTGGTATGAAATTGTGTTGAAACATGTTATATGATGAGTTGAAGTATGTTTGCAAGGGTTTGAGAAGACGAAAGATCTTAGAGATAAAAGCTTATCGTTGAGAACCGAGAATGTGACAAGTGTAACAGCTGAAGCAATGGGAGATGTACATCTTTATTTTGATAATTTTAGGAAGATTATTTTAAAAGATGTTTTCTATGTACTAAGTTTCAAAAGAAAATTAATTTTCGTTGCATGTTTATATAAAGATAGCTTGACCGTGACTTTTAATAATGAAATTGCAATATATAGAAATCACAATCTTATCTGTAATGGATGGATGTCAAATAATCTCTATTTGTCAAACCAAAGATGTACACACTGCTTGAGACTAAAATATCAAATAAAAGACTTAAAACTCCTCACTCTAATAAAGCGTATCTTTGGCATTTGAGACTTGGTCATATTAACCAATAAAGAATCACTAGACTTGTGAAAAATAGTATCTTAAGTTCACTTAAAGAAGTTGATCCTCCACAATGTGAATCTTGCTTGGAAGGTAAGATGACTAAGCGATCTTTTAATGCAAAAGGAACGAGGGTCGAAAAACCCCTATAACTTGTGCAGACTGACATATGTTGCCCTATGAGCGTTAGTGCAAGATGTGGTTACGAGTATTATGTAACCTTTATTAATGATTATTCTAGATATAGGAATGTATACCTGATGCACCGCAAGAGTGAAACCTTTGATAAATTCAAAGAGTTTCATGCGGAAGTGGAGAAACAACTAGGTTTACCCATAAAGGCACTTCAGTCTGATCGAGGTAGGGAATATTTATCTGATGATTTTTTAAGGTATCTTATAGAGAATGAGATTTTATCTCAGTTAATCGCGTTGGGCACTCCACAACAGAATGGTGTGGTACAGAGAAGAAATCGAACGTTGTTAGACATGGTACGTTCGATGTTAAGTTATTTGAATATGTCAATCTCTTTTTGGGGATATATTGTACAAACGACTTGCTATATTTTGAAAGATGTGCCAACTAACTATATTTTGAAGGATGTGCCAACTAAGGCAGCATCGAAAACCCCATACGAATTGTGGCATGACAAGAAACCGAATCTTAATCATTATAGGATTTGGGGATGCTCGACCCACCTATTGATAAAGATGTACGAAAGTTGGACTAATAGACAAAATTGTGCATGTTTTTAGGATATCCAAAGGGAACAAAGGGTGATTTGTGTAACACTCATATCCCGTTCCGTTACTGGAATAGGGTTACAGAGTGTTACCGTACAAGTCGAAACAATTTCATTTTAATTAGCATCTAATTATAAAATAATCCTATAAATTCATATAAGATTCACAATAAAATAGAACATACATTTACGGGTCTTAAATTAAGCCTTCGAAGCCCTAAAAATAAGTTACGAACATTTAGAGGCCAAATCAGAACAAATTGAATCATTCAGGGAAAAATTGTAAATTTTCAAAATAGGGGTCACACGGCCATGTATGCCCAAAATTGATCCAAATCATGCTCATTTTTCACCCAACTGCTTAGGTACCTAAACACATGACTGGTCTAAAATAATAAATTCATTCAATTAATTAAATCAACAACAAAATTTAGTCATCTTATGCAATTAAGACCTTTTTGGGTATTTTACAAAATTGCCCTTAACTTTTCACTTTTATTCAATTTAGTCCCTAAACACATGCAATTTAACCATTTTTTTTTCTTAAAACCCAATTCAGCTGAATCATCTATGACCTCCCAACAACCAATATTTGTAATAATTTCACCTCATATACAAGAAAATTTATCATTTTAACAATTTAGTACCTAAACATTAAAACTATTAAAAATTACTTTATAAAATAGTTTAATCTAGCAAAAATATTCAATAATCTTACATCAACACTCAATAACAATCGAACCCATCAATGAAAAGAATTGTAACATTTATCAGTTCACAAATTGGTTCTCGGGTTAGCTAGATTAAGCTAATACAAACTCGCAAATATAAAATATACTAAAAACGGGCATCAAAACACTTACCTATTGATGAACCCTAGCTAACCAAAGTTTTTCTTCTCTCAAAAATGGCTACACGGTTTATTGAAGAAGAAAAACAAGAGAAATGTTTCATTTTTCTCTTTTAATTTGATAAGTTTTTAGCTTATTTACAAAATTGCCATTATGTCTTTTGATTTTAATTAAAATTTTATGTAATTAAACACATAAATCGTCCATTCACTTTATCTAATGGTATAATTACCATATCACTCCCTTTTATTACATTTCTATAATTATTTAATAACTTTAAGTAATAGAATTAACTTTCTCAACTTTTACGATTTAGTCCTTTTTCTTAACTATCTAAATATTAAAATTTCATAACCAAATTTTAATACCACATTAATGACCACGTAAATACTAAATTATTAATATTTACGGACCAATATGTCGGAGTTGTGGTCCCGAAACCACTGTTTTCGACACCACTAAAAATCGGGCTGTTAAAATTTATTTTATAACCAAAAAGAGCAAATTGTTGTAGTCTTAACTCATGCTACTTTCTTTAATGAAAGTAACATGAATGAATTCAAACCTCGAAGTAAAGAGGTACTGTAATGACCGGATAGCCAGGGGTGTCAGAAGTGCATTCTCGGGACTCCGTTCTCGTAAATCGATCTCATGAATATTTACGAAGCTAGTTGTGTAGTTAATTAGGTTTCAGTTAAGTGAATTTACTTGAATTAAAAGTAATTAGGTATAAGGACTAAATTGCGTATAAGGTGAAAGTTGAATTATAGATTAAAAATTAATTAAAGGGACTAAAGAAGCAACTATACTTTATTCCATTAAGTGGACGGTATTAGTGACTTATATGTGTAAATTTATTTATATATTATAATAGTTAAAGTTAAAATATATTATAATATTAAGAATCTTAATAATTAAGTAAATGCATATATATTATATAATAATTTACCGTATAATAAAATAAGTAATAAAAGATACAAAACTAAGAAAGAAAAGAAAGAAAAAGAAAGAATAAAATAAGGAGACGCACGGCTAAGGGCTCCAAATTGTTCAAAGTTCAATTGGTTAGTCAATTTAGTCCATTTTCTTGTAATTTTTATGTTTTTAGAATCCCGGTATCTAAGGAACCCGACCCATGTCAAAATTTTAGCAATTATTAAGATTTTAAATGTTGTTATTGTTGAATAGTTTAAGTATTAGGGATTAAATTGATAGATTTTTAAGCTAGAAATGAAAAAGGATTAAATTGTAAAATAAATCGCAAATTTTTAGTAATAGGGACTAAATTGTGAAAAATTCAAAACTTAGGGGTTTAAATGAAAATAAGGAGTTAAATTTAGTTTAAAAGTGAAATTTGTATGAAAATATAGAATTAAATGTAAAGAATAAAAATTAGTCTCGGTTTAGGGACTAAACTGGAATTTAGACAAATATTGAGTAAAATTTAAATATTCAATATTCAATATTCAATATTCAATATGATATTGAAATTTTATTGTATTGATGAATTTTAATTATTTTAATTCCGTAGCTAACGTCGTACCGGACTCCTCGACTAAAAAGGGGAAAGATAAAATTGGTGTGGAATAGCTCGGAATTTACGGTTTGTATTTCTATAATTTGAACTTAGTTGTTAATTGTTATAATTCAATTTAATACATATGGTAAGTGTTGAGGCGAGTAATTGACATATTGATAATTTGAAATGGATTGAATTGGTATATACATATTGAATGTATTGATTATTGAATTGAAATGAATATATGTGTTAATGTGAAAGTTGGATATTGATTATTATAGATTGAATTTAATTCATGTGTATATATATGAATATATGAAAAATTAGTATTGGATATTGGTGATAACTGAAATGTGAGATTAAACCCTATTAACTGTATTGGGCTGAGTCGGATATAGATGGCATGCCATAGGATAGGAAAAGTTCAAAGATTTCTTCGACTTCGAGTCGATGAGGTACTGGGTGCCAATTTACTTCGATTTCACCTATGAAACACTGGGTGACAAGTTTATATAGCGCTGATGAGGCACTAGGTGCCAAACTAGTGTGTTGGTTGGATCCGTGTATCCGTTCGAGTCTGAGTCGTGTTATAAGGGTAATTAAATAAAACGATACTATGATTGATATTGGATGATATTGTATGTAACGCCCCAAAATCTCTTATATATTTTTCCGTATGTTTGTGTTACAAATATCTGTCAACTTTAGTGGGTATGTGTTCTGGGAGTGTTTGGGAGGACCCAAGTTCAAGCCTTCACTTGGGCAAATTTTTGTTTTTAATTGAATAAACCCCTATCTCTAGCCAGAAGGCTTAAAAATAAAAATTGGAATAATATGTCAGAATGGGTCTGCTGGTCTGGTGGTTAAGTGGTGGTGTTGGAGTGCTAGGGGTCTTGAGTTTGAATCTCTGTAAGTGCAAGGGGGATTTTTTTTGTACATGTGCCGTGAAGGAGTTTGAAATGTGGTAAAACTCTGAGTATTTGAGGAGTGTGGGGATGTTGTGGCCGATTTTTAGGAGGATGTTGAGGGAATTTTGGTTGTTAAGGGATTTGGGGATTGAGGGGAGTGTTTTGTGGAGATTTGGTTGAAGGAGTTTGGATAGAACCGAAACTAGTAGTGGCAATTTCAGCTACCCTCTCTCATTCCCCAATTTTTTGATAGTTTTGTCATTACTGCTTTTGGTTTATCTCTCTATTTTGATCTTTTATTCTTTTTCTTTTTCTTCCCAAGCCGAATGATAACTGTTTCTTTTCCTAAATCTCGGTTGCTCCTAATCTTTTGACGTTTTGAATTTATTCTCTTTGCTGCCGAATTGCTGCCAAAATTTTTATCGAAAGTTCTTTCCCCTCTCGCCTATTTTCTTTTCCTATTTGCTTCTTTGTGTTCATTCATTCCGTGAGTAAGCGTACGTTTTAGTGGTACGGTAAGTTATGTTTTTACTTCTTAATTAAATTTTGTTTGGTTAAGTGGTTTAAGGGGATTTTCTGTTGGTTGATTAGAAGTTGACCAAAGGGCTAGAGGTCTCTGATTGACGCCTTAAGTAGGTGAAACCTCCCTCTTTACTCGATCAAAGGTAATGTTGTTGTGAGTTTAATGCTTGGTCAACTTGTGTGTATTCGATTGAGTAAAATTTTAAGTGAATAATTGGTGATTGTTCGGTCAAGTGTAGGTTTCAAAGACTTGGGGCAGTTTTCTCAGCAAATAGAAACTAGGTGTGTAAACACAACCCCGAAATTAGAATTTGACAAGAGCCGGAATAGGTGAAGGTCGATGCCCAATACATACCTATTCATATGCTCAATATATTCGTTAAATCAATCCAATATTGAAGAATCCACTTTAAGTCAGAATCAATATTAATCACAATCATAAATCTTTTCATGTTATTTTCATATATCACAAACTGAACTTTGAATGTCAATTTACGAATATGTAATTCACTAACACATTCTGGTATACACAATGTTTAATTGATGAAATCATTTAATTGAGCTAAATTTCATATTCACTCCAAATTTTCTTCTATATCCATAAATGCTTTCACTTACCATTTACCTAACAAATTTCTCGAACCAAGCTATCAGACAACAATAATACATCACCTGTGCTTCATGAATTCAATGTTCGAATCTTATCACTATCAAATCCATGTCATTCGAATACTTAAAGTTTATTCAAGCATATATTATTACGTTTCGTATACCAAGCATATGTCAAAATTACGAATACGTAATCAATTCATTTTTCATTTATTTAACTAGCAAATTAATCTCAAAATTCATAACATTCCATTACTTAAGATATGCCATAAAACACTCCTTTAACATAAACTAGCACCATGGCCAAATTTTCAGTATGCGATTTATTCCCCTTTTTCCGAATCACATAGCAAAATATTACAAATATGTATATATTTGAATACTATAATAATGCATAAACTTACCAACATGAGTTAATTCATGAGCCACTCATGACATCATTTAATGCCAAATATACCATAAGCATATGCTATGAAACTTTATTTTCTCTTATGAGCTTACCATGACCAGTAATGCACCAATATAAGCATCACTCCTATTTCAACATTTATCGATTATAATCAGACATTTAACCAATTATACACAATTCATTCATATACTTTATTGTCCTCCTCCTCCTCTCCATCCCACATCCTTTATGTATATAACATGCTTAAATAGCATTATACATAATTTCACTGTTCACTTATATTTAAATTCAAAGTTGTCTAGTCGAGTTATAGTCACTAAATTATTTTTATCTGGAGCTACAGAGTTCTAAATTAAGTTCTGTTAATTTTCCCCAAAACTAGACTCACATATATTCTTGCCATAAAACTTTCAGAATTTTTGGCTTAGCCAATTAGTACAGTTTATTCTTTAAAGTCACCCCTATTTCACTGCTCAACATCTCTGACCTCTCTTCACTAAAAATGAATTATCTCATTGTACAGAATTCAGATGATATTTTCGTTTATTTCCTTTGAAAATAGACTCATTAAGGATTCTAATCATATAAACTATAACTCATAATTATTTTTTTACAATTTTTAATTATTTTCCAAAGTTAGAATAGGGGATTCCGAAATCAATCCGACCCTGCCTCACTAAAATTCAATATCTCAAAATATATAACTCTTTTGCTTGCTCTATCTCTTTTATGTAAAAATACTCATTAAGCTTTCATTTCATATCTTATTCACTCTCTAATTCAATTTCCACCATTTTTGGTGATTTTTCAAAGTCACACTATTGTTACTGTCCAAAACTATTTTGTTGCTAATTTTACTTTTTCATAATTTCACTTTTTCACTTTCAATCATTATTCAATTCAATTCCACACATATATTCATCATTCAATCACACTTAATCGTTACATGATCTCATGTATTTTCACTTCGTCAATTTCCCAATGAACACTTGAATAATAACAGATACACGGTGGATTCAAAGACACAAAGCAACCACCCTTTGTAATCAATGATATCCAAATGGGATCAAGACATAGCAACCACCTTATAATTAACGATACCGGTTCACATATTAGCCTGCACATAGTACTACACATGTGACCATCACTATCCGATACACGTAGTAGCCTGCACATAGTACTACAAACGTGATCGAAGCTATCCGGTACGCATAGTAGCCTGCACATAGTACTACACATGCGACCTATCATTCTGGTACACGTAGTAGCTTGCACATAGTACTACACACGTGACCATCACTTTCACTTTCACATAGTGGCCTACACACAGTCCATGCCACACATGTGATCATTTCTGTCACTTCATTCGTATCCCCTTTTATTCTGAATGTTCAATCGGGAAATTTCTCATTTTTTCCTTTTTCACTAATCAAAGTCAATTCTTTGTCTTTCTTGACTTATAATAACACATTTAACTTATTTAACACTCACATTATTCAATCCAGTCCAAAAATCACATTTTGGAAAAAATACATTTTTGCCCCCTAAAGTTTCACAAAATTACAATTTTTCCCCTAGGCTCGGAAATTAAACTTTATTCCTTTTTATTATGTTTTATGACATGATAAACATTTTCCCTACATCAAATTCTCACTCTAACACTTACTTATTAACATTAGGTATTTTTACCGATTTTGTCAATTTACTCGTTTTCACCTAAAATTGGCTAGAAAAAGTTATTTAACATAATTTCAAGCTGCATATTTTACCATAAAACATCAAAATAAACATATTTCACCTATGGGTATTTTTCCAAATATGAACCCTAGATTAAATTATTGCTAGAATAAGCTAAATTAAGTTACCGGGACTCTAAAAACGTAAAGAACATTAAAAACGGGGCTTGGAATCACTTACTATGGAGCTTGGAAGCTTTAAAACCCTAAATATGGCTTCCCCCTTGCTGATTTCGTTCACCATGGAGAAGATGGACAATTTTTTGGCTATTTTGGCCTTTTTAATTCTTTTAATTACTAAATGACCAAAATGTCCCCAACTTAAAAATTTCCTATTTTACTTATCTCTTGTCCATTTTTGTCCAAAAAGTTAACCAATGGTCTAATTACCATTTAAGGACCTCCAATTTAAAATTTCATAACAATTGGACACTTCTAACATGTAGAACTCAACTTTTGCACTTTTTACAATTTAGTCCTTTTGACTAAATTGAGTGCCCAAACGTCTAAATTTTCGAACGAAATATTCACAAAATGACCATAAAAATATAATAAAAATAATTTTTTTCTCGTCGAATTTGTGGTCCCAAAACCACTATTCCAACTAGCCCAAAATCCGGGTTGTTACATGTGTAGGGTTAGACGGAGATGGTGTGTAAAGGCTGGTGGGTAAGATTCTAATTTACTGTATCTGCATTCTGTATCTGATATGGGCCAAGGCCCTAATGTATTTCTAAGACTGTATCTGAATGGGCTAAGGCCCAAACTGATTCTGTGATGGGCACGGGCCCCAAACTGTATCTAACTGAATTTTGTTGATTATCTGTATGCATGTTTTTTATGGGGATTACACATTGAGTTTGCGAAAACTCACCCTTTCTCTGTTTAATCCGTACAGGTAATCCCCAGACTTGAGGGGTCGGTGCAGTGGAGGACTCGACGGTGGCCACACGTAAATTTTAGATTGTTTTCCGTTAATGCCTAGATTTTATTACTTATTTGTGGTTTTTGATGTATCTTCTGGACTATGGACTGGTTGGCTTTAAATTTGAGACTTTATACCGTTTTTTATGGATTTTTTTAAAAATTGCAACTCCACAAAACACTGTATTTTTTCTAAAAACTAAGGTTTTTCATAAATAGAAACGATTTTCCCTAAATTAATTGGTTACAAAAGTTTCCGCTAAGAGACAAGTTTTAAAGAAAATCAACTAGTTTTTTTTCGAATTAAATAAAAGCTAACTTACTATAACGATTTTTAAACTCGACAATCTTATCTTCAAATCCCTTTTCATGTGACATCGCCAGATTTGGCCATAACGTCTAGGCCGGGTTTGGGGTGTTACAAACATGCTCAAGATATCTCTATTCTAACATGCATTAACCCTCACAGTATCAAGCATCAAATTTACCCAAAACACAGTCCAACACAACATATTTACTTTGTCGATCCAAATCATGGTGATAACATTTAAAAACAGTAATAATTATTGTAAACTCTAATTTATATAGGTTTTTTCAGCAGTTTATAACACCTTTTAACTTAAAATAATATTAATTCCAAGTATTTGTTAGTTAATTAGGTGAATTTTTTTATATTCCGATGGTGGGCATGAATTTATAAAAAAATGCAAATATGTGCTTTATTCTATTAATTTTGTGCATAAATTAAATTATTTCATGTTATTTATTAATATGTTATATTTTATTATGCAGAGGGACCATGAAGTTGATATAATATGAAGCTTATTATAATTCTTGCATAGGCATGAGCAATTCCACCCTACTTGGATGACAAAACCATGCAAATTGGGTCATGGAGATGTTACTTTTACCTAGTTAAAAATGATGTTACATGGTGGACAAGTCTGATTATTTAATGGGTCACAAAACCGTCCAAACAAGGGGAATATAAGCCCAATTCGGCACAAGCATGTTGGCTGCCCAAAAATCAGTTTTGGGAAATTTATTGGAGGTCCTTACGGTTGAAATTAAATCGAAAAAGAGCTCATGAAGTTTGCCTTTGAAATCGTCCAACCCTTTCTTGATTCTAGCATGATTTCATGCTTGAATCAAGCAACCATCATCCACCCTTTTCCACAATGTGTGGTCAGCCAAGTAAAGGAGTAAATGGGGGGATATTTTTCACACTATTTTTAGCAAACTCTCCCACCAACCTCAAGTATAAATACCCACTCTCAGCTCACATATCTCTCATCCCTTACTCAATCCCTTATCTCCCATTTCATATCATTCTTCCATTCTCTTATTTCCTTTCTTCATTCCCACGCATAGCATCCTATAGTTATTTCTTTCTTAGCTAGAAAAACCTTGATAAGATCATCTCTTGGTCGGCCACCTTGAGGAGCTATTAACAAAAGAGCAACACAAGGACAGAAGGAAACTTCTTCAATCAGAGTTTGCAAGGTTGCTGATTCGACAGAGTTTATTCTTCCTTTACTTGTTACTTTGATTTTAATCATGTTTGTAATGTGCTTTGCTATCTTGCCATCAGCAATGGTAGCTTAAAACTATTTAGCTAGGATGATTGCATCAATTCAATGAAGTTTGTTTAAATCATGTTTATAGTGTTTGTGCCTCAGTCATTCATGTTTTCAATTAAAATCAAGCATATATTTCATTCATACGTGATTGGATGCATTGAAATTAGTTGAGCGATCCTAACCAGACGACGACTAATGGACACAATAGTTGAAAAGGGCATGCTTAATTTAGATCCTAACCTAACTAAATTAAAGGTTCATAATAACTTTAACGAACTCTGTTATCTTGCATAGTTTTTAGGTTTATGTGATTAAATTGTTTGAAACCTAACCCGTCCCTGTTACTTTACATGAATTCTAAAAAACCCTTAGTTTAATATGATCAGTAAAATGCATATTTTACTAAGTAAAAGATTCTGAAATGACTTAATTTGGTTTCAAAGCTCATGAAAGATCGAGTCGCCATGGAATATTTTTTGAACACTGTTAAGCATGAGAAAAATGAATTAAGTTGAATGGTGTAATTATCCTAACCTATTCATTTTATTGATTGTTGAATTTTGTGTTTTTGCTGCTAAACTCATTTCATACATTTCACTTCATACTTTGCATTTAGAGTAAAATTGCATTAGGGATCATCTTACATTTAGTAATTATTTTTACATCATACCATTCAAGAATATTGTGTTTTTATCACCAGATTGTTAAATCTAAATTTACAATTAATTGATTAACATATACAGTCCCTGTGGAGATGATAACTATTTTATTTACTTATTACTTGATAACAACTGTGTACACTTGCACAAACCTACGCATTACAATTACCAAGCAAAAATTCTACAAGTTCACAATCATACTAAACCAACAAGAACATAATAATAACCAGCCAAAGTTCTAACCACATTGCCTTTATTTCCACATTTCAACGAATAATAATAATAATAATAATTTCACCTACTTAAACACTAAAGCTTAACTTGGATCACTTTCTTGGAATTTTTGCAGCGCTCACACCGCAAACGCTAAATATCTGTAATGGTTAGAAAGAGTGGGCAAGCTTAAACAAGATTAGTGAATGTCGGAATAACCACAAAGTATACACAACATCAAAGGTTAAACAAGAGTGTATTACAACACATTCACAACCATATTCTAACCAAGTCAAAAGAACATATTTACGCTTCATTAAATCATAAATCTGACATATACTCTCACATGAAGTTACACTTAACTCGTATATATATAATTCATTTAATGATAATTCATTAATACAGTATAAACTTATCAGGGCTAAACAACAAATACTGTAATGTTAGGGACTAATCAGTAATTTTCCCTTTTTCATGAATAATCTATCGGCTCTTGATCTAAAAAATAATTTTATTTCAATTATCAGCTTTAATTTCATATAATATTCAATTTAGTGCATATGTTTCCCCTATTTATACTTTTTCACAATTACCCTAAACTTTTACACTTTATTCGATTTGGTCCCTAAAACCGAAACAAGATTATTTTCAAAATTAAACCCTATACCCATAGAACCAAATTTTTGACTACTCCAAATCAGCCCACACATGCTAAAATTTCACAAGAAAACCAAGTAATTTCAACATTTTATCTATTTAGTCCCTAAACACCAAACCTATTAAATTACTTTACAAAATAGTTCAAATCCATCATTTAGCTTCAAACTAAAGCAAAAACATCAAGAACATCAATGCTAATTTTTCTAAACTTTGACATTTTCACAAAATAGACCCTGGGCTAGCTAGATTAAGCTACAACGATCTCAAAAACACAAGATTTACAAGAAATGGGTTCAAAACAAACTTACATGCAACACCTCAAATAACCGAACATTCGAGCCACTTCCATGCTCTTTTTCTTCCCCCTAATTCGGAAAAGAACAAAAAGAAAAATGATAGCATTGTTTGTTTCATCGGTTTATATTTTAATTAATTATTTACCATATTGCCCTAAATTAAATCATTTAAAACTTAACATTTACAACCCATAACCATCCATATTAAAATGTTATGGTCTAATTACAACATAAATCCTCCTACTTTAAATATTTAGGCCATTATGTTAAGAAAATCAATAGTAAGCAACTTTTCAATATTTTACGATTTAGTCTTTTTCTTAACATTAAAATTATTAGACCAAAATTTAATATGGCACTAATAACCTCATAGATATTAAATAATTAATATTTACAAGTTAACACGTCAGAATTGTGGTCTCGAAACCACTATTTTTGACACCATTAAAAAAAAGGCTGTTACATCCATCATGTCCATTTACAACCCAACAATATATCAAAGGCTAAATCCCTCTAGAATAGGCTCAAATAGGATGCCATGGATGGATTACTTGCTTGCTCACTTCCTCCTTATCTATAAACTATTTCCCTACAAAAATAATCATTTAAAAGTGTGAGCTTAATCAAGCTCAATGAGTGCTCAAATATTTGTATAAAGAATCCACAATATCAAGGTTAATAAAAACCATTTTATAACATTTATTCATGGCATTGCATCAATCATATCTTTATAGCATCTCATGTTAATATATTGGCATATTGTGACTATGAAACATGTATGAAACATATGCATTGGATAAGCGGATCTCCAAACACTCTAAATGAATCAAAAAAGTCTTTATTAGTCTTATATAAGTATAGCATAAAGCTAACACTCTCCAAACACACCAACTAGTCCCATTGAATGGAGCTAAGCTCAACATTCCCTTATCTCTCCAAAATAGTCCCGAGGCCTCAACATCCAAACAGAAGCAAATAGTGGTGAGCACTCACAATCCTATGGCATGCCAATGATATCCAGTGATTCCAAGAGGTCACAATGCCAACATATCCACTCATACACACATTTACTTATTGTTTTATGCACACTTTTGCTTGTCAAAAATAGTAATACACATCACTTTCACAATCACTTTTAATGCACTCATAAGTGGTATCTCAATTTCTCAAAGAGCCACATTCACTTAAAATCACATGTGTGTGCATAAATCAAACAAATCACTTATCATTCACTATCATATACATATAGCATATATCATGATAACACATCACATACAACAATCACAATATTGAGCATTTATTACAAAATATCATAAGCTTAAGTAAGACCACTTACAATTAGAACTTAGGATAGGTGATTAGGCTAACCTAAGCTCCCTTTTAACTTTTTGATTTGTGCATAAATGCATCACACCAGATTGCTCACCTAGTCAATTCCACTCGCACACCGAAAGCTCAAACAAGTTTTTCTTTCCCTTTCGCCTTGCTCATAGAGGCTCCCGATGAATTTGGAACTTTGCATACATATTAAACACAATGTAAACATATTGTTCATAAACACATTATGAACGACCAGAAACACGTTCAAGTCACATTAAAAACACAGATCCAAGCTCTTCTTTCTCAATACCAAAATCTAGTTAGTTTTACAGGAATAAGATATTTTCTTGCTCAATTTTTATTCCTGTAATGCCTCGAATTTTGGGCCTAGAAGTATTGGGCCTTGAGCTTGGAAGCGGATAGGAGATTTCTCTTAGATATTTTAGTTGTGCAAGTGAGTAACAAAAATTGCATGTTTGGTTGAGTGGCTAAGTGATTTGAGCATATTTGGGAGTGCTTGAGAAGCCTAGGCTCAAGTTTGGCCTTTGGAAAAATTTCAATTTTTGGGCTCTTAAGGGAACTTGGATGTTAGCTTACAAGATTTATAAGTATTTGTGGTTGTTTTATGACACAAAGAGAAGGGATGGTCTAGTGGCAAGGTGGCGTGCTATTTCTGGTAGGGGACTGGAGTTTGAGCCTCACTGTATGCAAATGGGATTATATATTTTGTTCATGAGGAGATAAGAGTTGGTGTTCGATTTGAACTCTATTGTTAGAGAGTTTGAATTTGTCTTGTAAGTCGGTTGTGGAGGATATCAATGAGGGATAAGGAGAGAAAATCAAGGAGAGGGGGTAGAGATTTTCAAGGAGTTTGAAGGCTTGAGAAGTTGTGCCGAAATAGGTTTCTTGCTCTTGGAAATTTACCTAAGGGCTTTTGTTAGGTATATCCGAAGTGCCAGAGTGGTTTTCTTGGCTAGCTCTTTTGTATGTTGCCGTTTGGTCTCTCTTTTTCAGCTTTAGTTTTGCTTCTTTTTTCTAAAAGAAATCGAATACTGTTTCTTCTCTACTTGAAACTTCCTACTCATCTCTTCTTTAATCATTTTCTGCTATAGCCGATCCTCTCTCTTACTTTCATCTCTACTTCTTTTCTAATTTCGTTTTTCCTTTCTCTATTAGGTCGAATTCTCATACTTTCTCCCTCTCAAATCTCTTTATTCTTCTTGTTTTGGGCCGAATCTTCCTGACTGACTATTGCCAGAATACGTTTGTTTTATTGGTAAGGGGGTGTTACAATCACTTTATTATTTCATTCTTAGTCAAATTTCTTTTGGCTCTATTAACAAGCTTCGGTTTTCCATTTTCTTTCTCTTGGGGGCCGAATGTATGGTTGTTTTCTAACAACTTTTGAATTGCAGAATCATGTTAGGAGGGGGACTCTCCCTTGATCAGGAGTGAGGCGCTAGTATCTGTTAGATCTAGCAAGGTGAGTGTTTGTGGTTTAGTAAATAAAGTTTATGGATTAAGAGTATGCGTTAATCTTGTGTTGTGTTGGTTGTAGGTTTTGTGCTCCAGATTATTCGCACTCTTCGTTGTTGCAATCAGGTGTGTATTTGTATGCGGTATTCGATGATCAGCTGAAAAGATGAAAGTATGTGTTGTTACACTGCTATGGCTATAGATCGGCAAAATGCCGAAAAGTAAAAAATATGGCTATGATGTCACACAAGTGTGCGATCGTGCGTGTGGTGAATCGAGCCCACGAATATGGGTGTTAGTCTGTAGAGGCCACCACGAGCGCTCTCGTAGTCTTGGGCCGTTATGGGCCTCAATGGGTCCAAATGGACCGCGTGGGCCCAGTAGACTTAGGGGCCCACACGGGTAAAATCCTCGATAAGTGATCATTGATAAGTTGGTTTATGAGGCTCGCAATGTCGTATGTGAATCTGGACTAAATGGGCCATACGAGCGTGTAGGCCCACTTGGGCCCAATAGCTGGTTTTGGGCCCATATACACTGTTCTGGCCGTGTAGATTATCTGAGTCACTCGAGACAACTGCGGACCTTTCGAGAGGTCGATATCTGCACCGATACCTTAAAATAGGTAAAATGACCAAAAAAACCCCCATAGGGTAAAATGACTATAATGCCCTTGTAAGGTAAAATGACCGTAATACCCCTATAGGGTAAAATGATAGAAAAACTCCCAAAGGGTAAAATAACCGTAATGCCCCTATAGGGTAAAATGACTGTAATACCCTCATAGGTTTAAATGACTGAAATACCCCTATAAGCTAAAATGACCGTAATGCCCCTAGAAGGTAAATGACTATTTCGCCCTTCGAGTGTAAATGATTGATTTGTCTGTGATGTAAAAGACTGATTTGTCTGTGATTTAAATGATTGATTTGTCTGTGATTGGTATGACTAATTCTGAGCAAGGCATTCTGCATACACGACATACTGCATGGGGTTGGGATACTGTTATGGAGGAAGTACAGTACTAGTGGCTTTGCCACAATCACTGTTTCTGGAGGCTTGGCCACATATACTATTACGGGCACCTTTGTTGTGATACTGTTGCTGGCAGTTTTGCTGCGATGCTACTGATGGCTTTTGCCGATCATAATACCGTTACTGGTGGCTTGGCCACATATACTATTACGGGCAGTTTTGTTATGATACTTTTACTGGCAGCTTTGCTACGATGCTATTGATGGCTTTGTGCCGATCATAATACCATTACTGATGGCTGTGTGCCGATCATATCACTGCTACTGATGGCTTTGTGCCAATCATATTACTGTACTTATGGCTTGTAGCCATTCTGTTTATTGCTTATAGATATCCTGTTTACGACTCTTAGCCATTCTAGTTACTAGCAGCTTTGCTGCGATACTAATTAGTGCCGCAACAGGTGCTAATTTTGGTGTGTTGGCTAGGTGGGTCAATTTCATCCCCACATAGTGTATTGGTTGGTATGGGTGGTGTGTTGGCTGGATTGGGATGGCTTGCATGATTGCATGATTGCATTATTGCATTTCTATTACTGATTCTGTCATTGTATTGAGCTTAGGCCCACATGTATTCTATTTCTGATTCTGATACTGTAATGGGCTAAGGCCCACACTACACTTTTACTGTTTTGGGCTAAAGCCACATTGTTCACATCGAAAAGGGCTCAGCCTGCATCATATCGCTTATATTATCGATCGAATGTTGGGGATTACACACTGAGTTTTCCCCATTTTTAACCTTTCAGGTAACCCTCAGAATTAGACGGTTCGGAGTTGCGAGGGACTCAGAGAGGGCCACACAACTGCACAAGTTTTATTCTGTTTTGCTCATTTTCTAAAGCATTTTGATTTTGATACGGGTTGTAATAAGGCCTCAAAAATTCTGGATTTTAAATTCAAGATTTTATTGATTGTGATTCTTATCTGCTAGAAGGAGAATTGGATTTTCAAAATTAACAACTATTTTCCAAAAACATTTAAAAACAGACATTTTTCATTTCAAACTTTAGTAGCTTCGGCGATTGGAATAACCTAAATTATCAATGCCAGACATTATGTAAACGTTTTTGACGAAATGATTTACTAAACTCGAGCAAAAGGATTTAAACATAGAAATGAACCTTTAACGACAAACTCAATTTTTGATTGACGCTTTGATGTGACACGTTAGATTTGGCCATAACGTTTGGGCCGGGTTTGGGGTATTACATTTAGTGGCATCAGAGCCAAGTTGCAAAACTCGGCTGTGGAATAGGTTTTCAAAATTTTGTACTACAAGTGGTTGGTTTCAAATATGTGAAGTGTTTTGAGGTATTTTTCTGAAAAGTGTAGCACAGCGAGTCTCCGGCGTCAAATCCGTAAGTTTCTGAAACTGTTTTTGTTTTCATTAAAAAGCAGTAGATAGATATTAGATTGTATTGCTAAACTTAAAGTTAGAGTTGGCATTTATTCTGTGTGTAGTCTCGAAAGGATAGGCGTGTGGTACACATTTGCTCCAATGGATAGATGGTGTGGTGTGTGCTTGTATTATTAGGATTAGAGTGCGCAGCAAGAGCCTAGTGTGGTAGGCTAGGATGTGCGACTATTCTGATAGCCGAAAATTTCGGGGACAAAATTTCTTTTAGGGGGTAGAGTTGTAACGCCCTGAATTTTGGGACAAGAAGTATTGGGCCTTGAGCTTGGAAGCAGATAGGAGACTGCTCTTAGATACTATAGTTGTGCAAGTGAGTAACACAAATTGCATGTTTGGTTGAGTGGCTAAGTGATTTGAGCGTATTTGGGAGTGCTTGAGAAGCCTGGACTCAAGTCTGGCCTTTGGCAAAATTTTAATTTTTGGGCTCTTAAGGGAACTTGGATGGTAGCTTACAAGATTTATAATTATTTGTGGTTGTTTTATGACACAAAGAGAGGGGATGGTTTAGTGGCAAGGTGGCGTGTTATTTCTGGTAGGGGACTAGAGTTCAAGTCTCACTGTATACAAGTGGGATTATATATTTTGTTCATAAGGAGGTAAGAGTTGGTGGTGGATTTGAACTCTGTTGTTGGAGAGTTTGAATTGGTCTTATGAGTTGGTTGTGGAGGATATCAAGGAGGGATAATGGGAGAAAATCTAGGAGAGGGGGGTGAAGATTTTCAAGGAGTTTGAAGGCTTGAGAAGTTGTGCCGAAATAGGTTTTTACCTCTTGAAAATTCGGCTAGAGGCTTTTGTTAGGTATATCCGAAGTGCCGGAGTGGTTTTCTTGGCTGGCTCTTTTGTATGTTGCCGTTTGGTCTCTCATTTTCAGCTTTAGTTTTGCTTCTTTTTTCTAAAAGAAACCGAATATTGTTTCTTCTCTGCTTGAAACTTCCTACTCATCTCTTCTTTAATCATTTTCTGCTATAGCCGACCCTCTCTCTTACTTTCATCTCTACTTCTTTTCCAATTTCGTTTTTCCTTTCTTTGTTAGGCCGAATTCTCATACTCTCTCCCTCTCAAATCTCTTTGTTCTTCTTGTTTCGGGCCGAATCTTCCTGACTGACTATTGCCAGAATACGTTTGTTTTATTGGTAAGGGGGTGTTACAATCACTTTATTATTTTGTTCTTAGTCAAATTTCTTTTGGCTCTATTAACAAGCTTTTGTTTTCCCTTTTCTTTCTCTTGGAGGCTGAATGTATGGTTGTTTTCTAACAACTTTTGAACTGCCGAATCATGTTAGGAAGGGGAATTCGCCCTTGATCAGCAGTGAGGCGCTAGTATCTGTTAGATCTAGCAAGGTGAGTGTTTGTGGTTTAGTAAATAAAGTTTATGGATTAAGAGTATGCGTTAATCTTGTGTTGTGTTGGCTATAGGTTTTGTGCTCTAGAGTATTCGCACTCTTCGTTGTTGCAATCAAGTGTATATTTGTATGCGATATTCGATGATCAACTGAAAAGATGAAAGTATGTGTTGTTACACTGCTATGGCTGTAGATCGGCAAAATGCCGAAAATTCAGAAATATGGCTATGATGTCACACGAGCCTACGATCATGCGTGTGGTGAATCGAGCCCACGAACATGGGTGTTAGTCTGTAGAGGCCACCACGAGCGTCTCGTGGTCTTGGGTCGTTATGGGCCAAAATGGGCCCCGTAGGTCCAGTAGACTTGTGGGCTACACGAATAAAATGTATGTGATGTTGTAAGTGTTGTTGGACTGTGACGTTTGCATAGCTGGGGCCGTTATGGGCCTCGATAGGTTGAAATAGCCCTCGTGGGTCCAATGGGCTTGTGGGTCCAGACGGGTAAAATCCTCGATAAGTGATCATTGAGAGGTTAGTGTCGGCCCATGAACGTGTCAGCCCACTTGGGCCCAATAACGGGTCTTGGGCCGATATACACTGTTCTGGCCGTGTAGACTACCTGAGTCACTCAGGACGACTACGGACCTTTTGAGAGTTGGATATTTGCACCGAGACCCCAAAATAGGTATAATGACTGAAAAACCCCTATAGGGTAAAATGACCGCAATGCCCCTGTAATGTAAAATGTCCGTAATACCCCTGTAGGGTAAAATGATCGAAAAACCCCCATAAGGTAAAATGACTGTAATACCTCTATAGGGTAAAATAATCGCAATACCCTCATAGGGTTAAATGACTGAAATACCCCTGTAAGGTAAAATGACCGTAATGCCCCTAGAGTGTCAATGACTATTTTGCTTATCGAGTGTAAATGATTGATTTGTCCGTGATGTAAAAGATTGATTTGTATGTGATTGGTATAACTGATTTGTCTATAATTGGTATGACTGATTTGTATGTGATTTGTATGACTGATTCTGAGCAAGGCATTCTGCATACACGACATACTGCATGGGGTTGGGATACTATTATAGAGGAAGTACTGTACTGGTGGCTCTGCCACAATTACTATTACTGGAGGCTTGGCCACATATACTATTACGGGCACCTTTGCGTTGATACTGTTGCTAGCAGCTTTGCTGCGATGCTACTGATGGCGTTGTGCTAGTCATATTACCGTTACTAATAGCTTTGTGCCGATCATATTACCGTTACTGGTGGCTTGGCCACATATACTATTACGGGCAGCTTTGTTGCGATACTGTTGCTGGCAGCTTTACTACAATGCTTCTGATGGCTTTGTGCCGGTCATAATACCGTTACTGATGGTTGTGTGCCAATCATATCACTGCTATTGATGGCTTTGTGCCAATCATATTACTGTACTTATGGCTTGTAACCATTCTGTTTATAGCTTATAGTTATCCTGTTTAAGGCTCTTAGCCATTCTGGTTACTGGCAGCTTTGCTGCGATATTGATTAGTGCCGCAACCAGTGCTAATTTTGGTGTATTGGCTGGGTGGATCGATTTATCCCTACATGGTGTGTTGGTTGGTACAGGTGGTGTGTTGGCTGGATTGGGATGGGTTGCATGATTGCATTGTTGCATTTCTATTACTAATTATGTCACTGTATTGGGCTTAGGCCCACATGTATTCTATTTCTGATTTTGATACTGTAATGGGCTAAGGCCTACACTACACTTTTACTGTTTTGGGCTAAAGCCACATTGTTCATTATTGAAAAGGTTCAAGCCTGCATCATATCGCTTATATTCTTGATGAATGTTAGGGGATTACACACTGAGTTTTTGTACACTCACTCCGTTTTTAACCTTTCAGGTAATCTCTAACGTTAGATGGTTCGGAGCTACGAGGGACTCGGAGAGGGCCACACAACTGCACAAGTTTTATTCTGTTTTGCTCATTTACTAAAGCACTTTGATTTTCATTCGGGTTGTAATCAGGCCTCAAAAATTCTGGATTTTAAATTCGGGATTTTATTGATTGTGATTCTTATCTACTAGAAGGAAAACCCGATTTTCAAAATTAACAACTATTTTCCAAAAACACCTAAAAACATATGTTTTTACATTTCAAACTTTAGTAGCTTCCGCGATTGGAATAACCTAAATTATCAATGCCAGACATTAAGTAAATGTTTTTGACGAGATGATTTGCTAAACTCGAGCAAAAGGATTTAAACATAGAAATGAACCTTTAACGACAAATTCAGTTTTTGATCGACGCTTTGATGTGACACGCCAAATTCGGCCATAACGTTTGGGCTGGGTTTGGGGTGTTATAGTTCCTAAGCCCCAAACAAGTTTCTAAACATTCTAAATATCATATCATTAAAAATATAAGCCATCAATTTCATCTAATTTCTCGAATTTGACTTTTCTAGAAAATTGATCATTCATGCACATTAAAAGAGGGGAAACTTTCAATTCATAAAAATTTGTTAATAATCTATTAAATTGAGTTCAAAAACCTTCTAATTAGTTCAAAGTAAGTTGAAAATAAATTTAAAACAACTAGTTGACTTAATATTTCAACTTTCACCATTTTTGAACCAAAATTCTATTTAAAAGCTTTAGATCTATTGAAATCTTGTAATAGTTTATCAAATCTCAAATTATAAAAACAACAAGCTTAGAATTATCAATAGGAATCAGAATGTTACCTCAATTTGAGAAGAACGATGAGTTTTAGATCTAATTCAGTGAAAAATGTTTGAAGAACAATGACAAAAATGATAAAGAAAAGAAGACTTTTCTTTAAAATTGAAGGAAGAATTGGTGTTTGGAAGGCTAGACAATCAATAGGGATGGGTTAATTTGAGAGAAAATATCATATTTTTTTGTTTAAGAAAATTTTCAAATGGAAAGATAAATGGAGGGAATGAGACATCAGTATTTTAAATAGGCAAACCAATTTTTAAAAATTAGGTAATTGCCCCTTTTGGCCATTTTTAGTTTTCACTCTTTTTCATATCAGTCCTTTAATTCAAATTAAAACCCATTTCCTTAATTATTTTCAATTTTGGTTTCATTTTTAAAATCCGTTTTAAGAAAATTAGTAACCAGACACTTAATTTTAAATTTTTTGACCTAAAATTAATCACTATGATCCTAATTTTGAAATCTAGATTGGATATCCGGTCTACTAACCTGATTCTACTAACCCGATTTTTGGAATGTGACATTTGCATTGGCTATTTATGAGTTGAACATGTCTAGTGAATGTTTGGGAAGAAATTGCAGGTTGATGTCTATTAGAAACTGCAAAAATAGTATGTGACATTGTGATGTTAAACGAGTGTCGTTGTGAAGAGATATGGACTCCAGGCCACGACACAATGAGGAAACCCGTCATCTCGATGATGCCAAAACAGAATGTTACGGCGCGACAAGAAACCCCCTCACGTTGCAACTTAAGCCTGTATTTTGAATTCTTTACAATTAGGTCCTATTTCTATCGCGGGTTATCTTTAATAAGCTCGTATAAGACCCGAAAATGATTGTATACCGTATTGAATGCATGTCTTGGTAGAATTTACTAATCTAATAGTATAAATTAAATGTAAATGTTCATAGTTGCTCCAATAATGAATGTGACATCCTGTAGCTCAGACCCGATGATCGGGGCGGGTATAGGGTGTTGCATTTCAATATTGAAAAGAAAAGGAATTTTAGAACTTTTGGCAATGAGGTAAAGAAATACAATATGACAAAATTTCTAATGCATTATTTTATTTTATATCGCTTTTTCACTTTAATCCTAAATGTTTCTTTTACCCTGATCAATACTTAAAAAAAATGATATTTTTTGGGTGACCAAAATAAAATCGACCTAGAAGTTGAGTGGTCAAAATAAAAATTTAAAACATGATGGGATCTGTATAGTCAATTGTCATTAGAGATTTAACATTTGGGTGGCTAAAATGAAAAGGCCCTAAAAGTTGGGTGAAAAAATTGTAAGGACTGTTTTGGGTGACCAAAATGAGAGCACTTTAAATTTATTTATTCGTATTGATTTTTTTCCTTCAGAATTTATTTATGTACAAATACAAAATTAAGAAGAAATTCATGGATTGTTGAACTTAGGTAAAAGTACCACAAAATCCCATATTTTATACCTTGGATTATATTTTAGTCTTTCTACTGTAAAATTGGGCAAATTAGTCCCTATATGTTAGATGAGTGAGCAAAGCAGCCCTTCCGTCAAAATTACACGGTTAAATGTTTGTTTTGGTGTTTATATATAATGTATAATAATAAATTTAGACCTCAATCTTTACACATTTATTCAATTTGACCCATATTCTTTTATTGTAAGTAAATTAAAATTTTTGAAGTTAATAAGGTTAAAGCGTAAAAAAAAGTCTTAGGGGATGCTTGGTTGAAGGTAATCCTATTACAAGCCTAT
Organism: Gossypium raimondii; assembly: GCF_025698545.1. Taxonomy (NCBI): domain Eukaryota; kingdom Viridiplantae; phylum Streptophyta; class Magnoliopsida; order Malvales; family Malvaceae; genus Gossypium; species Gossypium raimondii. Next base: position 29,980,033 of record NC_068571.1, on the reverse strand, counting down.
TCTGCAGGCCCACTTAAACAGATGTTTGGTTCAAGGGAATACCCTATTACGGGTGTATTCCATTTCGGGCTTAAGCAGATATATTTGTGGATTTCTATTCCCTACCCTCTTCACCATTTACCCATTCGTTGCCATATGAACCCTATTTTACCCTCACAAATTCTCACTTCAAAAATACTCAAATGACAGCCATATATTGCTTCCTTTGACTCCGGCATTCCTCCTCTTCATCCAAGGTCAGGTAAACATTTTTCCTTCTACTGTTCCTTTCATTTTCCTGACTGTCTTTTTTTTCTTACCCAAGTTGAGTGCCGAGTAGGGGCATTAAGGTGGCTTGGGACGAGAGAGAATCAAACAACCAATCGGCTTGGGAAGGGGCTGAGTGGGCCCTTGCTGGCTCAGCCTGTGAAAGGGAGGTGTGCAGAAACAGTGCAGTACAATAACATCAACTTTCAAGTGTGGGATTTAGGTATGATGATCACTACTTCTTGATCTGGATCTTTAACATGTATAGTAGATTTTTTATACTACTGCCCTGAAAGTTTGATAATATTTTCTTATTGATTTGATTGTTTGAAGGTAAAGAGATGGCGAAGTTCATAATTTCTTATATCAAAGGCTTGAGATAATGTCTGTTATTGTAAATATCAAGTGCATAAAGTACCTTTAATCCTCAACTTACATGATTCTTTTGCCTCTTGTCGATATCTTTATATATCTGTTATTGGTATTTCTTCCGTAAAACCATCATAATAGCAGCTTTAAGCAAATTTACAGCACTGATCACTCTTTATCATCAAAGCTTTACTTTTTCGATACTGGATGAAATATGATATTATATGGGATATTCTATCCCTAGCTGCCAATCCAAAAGCTATTTCTGCAAACTTAAGGTTCGTCTTTTCTGATTCCAAGTTTGCTGTTATTCAAAGCCACTGAACTTCGTCAAAACTAATAGTATTAAGTTGTGGAATTTTAATGCTTTAGTATTAGACTGAAATGTATTCATTTAATACCTTGTTCTGCAATTTTGCTTTCTTTTATAATTTGGAGCTTTAATATTTTAAAACAAGTGATGTCAATTTCTTGTCTTGATAACATCTTTATTATTTACTGATGCAGGTGGATAGACAAGTATCAGGTAACTTTCACAAACAAGCATTTTTTTTATATTCCTTCATTATTTACTAATATTTTGCTGGCCAGTGGCAACTTCGAAATAAGATGTTTGGTTTCTATAAGCTTTATGTAAATTTTGTCTTTATGAGTCTGCATCTGGCCGCTTAGAAATTTAATTAAGCTAATAGTTTTTGCTCCCAAACTTATATGACATCCTGTAAGTTCTTTTAAGTTGTAAAAGAGGTATATGCCTAGATTTTATAACTTTGTTATTAACAATCCCATGGCTAATAAGTGAATTGTCGTTTTCTTTTTACCTTTAAAACAAACTAACTTTAAGTCTGTCATAGCATTTCAATGTTATATTCATGGGATGCCACTGTTTGTACCACTTTTATAATTAGGATTTGGGATTTAATTTATTAGCGTTATTTCAGGTTATCTCAATGTCTAAAAGTGTTGAAATAAAATAAAAGTTTACATCTATGCTTTCGTGTGTTCATGACAGACAAAAAGATTAATCAACCTATTCAATTTTAGTATATGGTTCATATTTTGTTCCCATATTCAATAAAACGGTGCTTCTAGTATAGACCAGCCTCTGTAGTAACATTTCATGCATTGAATATGATATATAGATTACTTTGTTATGGTATATCTTATAAATATTAATCATCCTCTTTCTTAAAAACTTCCTAAAACCTTGTTATGGTATATCTTATAAATATTCCATACATTGAAGATGATATATAGATTACTTTACAGGCAGTAACATTGATCTCATGGTCTACTATAGTAACATTTGTATTTTAGAAGTTTGATAAAAAGAAAGAATGCTACATGAAAGCCTTCTTTCTGCTCCCTAGAATGTGATGATGACTTGTTTATATGTCTGTAACCAACAGCGCTTACTTGGTGTTTACAATATCCTACTTTATTTGTCAATGCTTGTCTTATGTATTTCATTAATGCTTCTTCTAGACAAGTTTCAAGTGTGAATCTTTTACAGGAAGATGAGCTGAGAGGAGCAACAGTTCTTATTTTTTTTATTTTTGCAAATAAGCAGATTGGTAAGTTTCATGTCTCACATGTAATCCATGTTATCCTGGAATATACTTGGCAAAATTGCCTTGTAGCCTATGCTATGATGAGATTCATTGCATGTATTTATAAGTAAGAACTTCAAAGTGATTTATGTTCGTGTTCTATGCATCTTTCAACAATAGAAACTAGTTTTAAAGTAAATCTATCCACTCATTGAACAAATCATCTTTTAAGTGGTAGAATGCTGAGTCATTTGTTTATGCACATCGAGTCGTTCATCATCAAAGTAAGGGATCTATGAACCTATTTGATCATCCTCTATAACTCCTAAAGGAAATTAATTTATTGGCCATCATTGTAGGTTGAAGGTAGCAACAAGAAGGGGCAAAAATCACTCAAGGGTGTGCTAAGTTAACAATACCCTTCCAATGTCTTTGTTGTAAGTTGGTTATGTGCTCATCTTTGGAGAGATGAAATTTGTTAACGAAAAAGGAGGCTGCCAAGGTAAAAAGCAGCACACCCTAGTAGGCTGCCAAATGCTAAGAGTCAACAACAACAACAAAAATGAACAAGGAAAAGGGACATAAACAAATATCTCCACTGGAATGATGATACCATTACTCTTTTCTAGTAATACGGGAAAGACAATATATACATGTTAAGCTGCATTTAGAATTCGGATTTGATCTTTTTACTTTAAACAAGAACATTTTGGTTATATTTAATTTTCGATATGTTTTTATTTTTGATATGTTTCATTTAAAACTATTTTAATCTTTTAATATATTATTAAACTATTTTATTTTCGATATCTTTAATTTATGTTATATTTATTTTGGTCTTCAAACAATGTTTTATATTACTTATATTGTTTGATTAAAATTATAATTAACACTACAAAAATTATCTCAACAAACGAAACAAAAAAAGAAAGAAAGTAAAATGCTATAAACAAATCATGTTATGGTAAGAATGTAATGTATATGGAGTTTTAGATTTTATTTAAATAAAATATAATCGAATATTTTAAAATAAATAATTTTTAAGATATTTAACACACTATATACCTATAATCGAATTAAGTTAATACAAAATAAAAGAAATTAAGACATTATTTTCTTTTCTCATAAAAATTATTAAATTCATATTAATCAAATGGGTATTTGTTTTAAAAATAATTATTATCGTCGGTAATCAATTAATCAAATCCATAAAAACACATTTTTTTCTTTTCTTTCTTTTTTTTTCTTTTTGGGTAATTGATAAAGAAATGAATTTCAAGTTTTTTACTTGCAAAGATAGTTGTAATTTCTATTTTGTGCTTTGTAAATATTCTTAATATGTATTTTTCATTTTTCTTTGATAGTGTGTTATTGCTTCCTCTTCTTCTTTAGCTTGTTTGATTGCTTCCTCCACCCACGGTTGAGCGTTTTGCATTCACTGAATCACTATAAGTTCTTTGGCAATTAAATTCCTTGATTTTATTTTACTATTATTGAAATTAGTATTGGAGAAATGTGACCCATTTACTACGATTTGAATATATGTAACACTTTAATATCTTGCAGCAATGGTTCGTCTGCATTGACAATATGGTTGCAAATGTGTACAGTTGCGAGTTGCTTCTTAGTTACATTAAGTGTCATCCATGGCCTACATACTTATAGACCAATGATTAGATCCTATATTTTAGATTTTTATGCAAAATGAGATTATGTGAAAAGACTTGTATATGCTAGTGACGAGACCTGTATTGATCAAGTTAGGATGAATATAGTTACCTTTTTTAAACTATGTGAGATGTTACAAACTTTAGGGGAATTGAAGTCGTCAAGGAACAAGTTTGTTGATGAGCAAGTGGCAATGTTTTTACAGATCATTTCTCATCACCTTAAAAATTGAGTTATCAAGCATTACTTTAATACGTTCAGGGAAACTGTTAGCAGATTATTTCAAAATGTTTTAAATGCTATTATATGCTTACAAGATGTGTTATTTAAAAAGGCAGAACCAATTACAGCTAATTCTACAGACCCAAGGTGGAAATGGTTCAAGGTATTGGAGTGAGTTCTATATATAGTTTTTACATAATTTAGTTGATTTAGATTTAAATATAGTATCCTAACTCAAGGTTTTATACATGTGATGTAGAATTGCTTAGGTGCTTTAAATGGAACCTACATCAAGATTAGGGTCCCAACAGTTGATAAACCTAGATATCAAACGCGAAAATGTGACATAGGAATAAATATGTTAGGTGTTTGTACACCTGATATGCATTTTGTTTATGTTCTTCCTGGTTGGGAAGGTTCTGTTGCTGATGAACGGGTTCTTCGAGATGCCATTAGTAGGAGACATTGACTAAAAGTTCCTCATGGTAAAGTGCAAAATTAGAGGACTTTGAATTAATCTTTAAGATTATACTTTTTTGGGAAATTAACCATGGCAAATAGTTTTTTTTATAGGTTGTTATTATCTAGTTGATGCTGGATACACAAATTGTGAGGGATTTCTTGCACCTTTTAGAGGACAAAGATATCATTTGAATGAGTGGCGTCAGGGTTACTAGCCAAGTACTCCGAAAGAATTTTTCAATATAAAATATGCTTCAGCTCGTAATGTTATTGAAATATGCTTTGGGTTATTAAAACTTAGATGGGGAATACTTAGGAGTCCATTATTCTATCCTGTGAGGGTGCACAATAGAATCATTACTGCATGTTGTTTTCTCCATAATTTTATTCGAACTTATATGAGTCTTGATCCTATTGAAGCGGAGTTGGGAGAATGATTACCTAGTAATGTGATAGATGAAAATGAACCAAATATTGTAAATATTCATCCATCGGATGCATAGGCTACTTGGAGGATGGAACTAGTCAACCAAATGTTCGATGAATGGCAATCATCTAGAAATTAGCTAGGTTTAGGGTAAAAATAGTAAACGTTAATTTGTTTATGTTATTTCATGTATCTAATTTATGAAACTTTGGTGGTGTTTGAATTGTTTTTTGTATTCTACTAGACTTGTTGAATTATAATTTATTTTCTTTTGATTTATCATGTGTTATAATTTTATAAAGTGTTGACCTTTTGATTCATAATATTGAACTGAATTTTAACTTGTTTTTTTTTTCTTAAGATAGTTATGTCAGATTTTTCATAATTAATTGTTTCTTCCCAAAATTCTCGATGAACCAAAAGAAAATGGGTTCCAGAAGCAGATGTTGCGTTGGTTGCCTGTATGGTCGACTTGTACAATGTTGGAACCTTCAATGCTGATACGGGATTCAAAGCCGGTTATTTAAATGATTTGGAAAAAATGTTAGAAAAAGTTTTACAAAATTCCATGTTGAAGGCTAAACCTAATCTTAAATCGATGATTAGGACATTGAAAAGGGATTGGTCAATCGCTTATGACATGCTTAGTGTAAAAAACAATAGCGGTTTTGGTTGGGATGAGCATAGGCAGCTTGTTGTTGCTGAAGATGTGGTGTGGAACTCATAAATAAATGTAAGAATTATTTCAAGTCTTTATTATCTTATTTTGACCAAGCTTATATCTAATATGAATTCTTCATTTTTTATAGAGTCATAAAGAAGCCGGTCAATTCAAACATCGTAGTTTCCCTTATTATGACCAACTTACTAACATCTACGCAAAAGATCGAGCCACTGGGAAAGATGCTCAAACAGTCGCTGATATTATTGAAGAAATAGATGTTGAGGATGTAGCTACTACAAATACTCATGAAGAAATAAATGATTTCTATAGATGCGAAGCTGATGTTTCTTTGGATGACATGGATCTTTCAGCTACACAACCGCAACCAGTTAGAAACCAAGGTGATTCCATATTTTCAAAGAAGAAAAAAAAAGATATCTGATGCAAGTGATCATATTTCTTCTACTTCATTTCATGATGCTGCCACTTTATTGGCGAAAAACATACAAACCGTTGGCGTTGAAATCAATAGTAGTATTGCCTCTGAAGTGCTAATTCAACAAAAGTCAGAAATGACCATTCAAGAAAGAAATCTAAAATTATATCCAACATTATGTGAAGTAGAAGGTTTAACTAGATGAGCGCTATCGCGCATTGAGCAAAATTCCAGATCATCCAACGCAAATGCTCATTTTCTGTAGCTTACCTTCTTCTGTGCAATTGGAATGGGTCAGAAGATTTTTTGCTGACCATTAAAAACCATGGTTGTGTTGATGATATTTTGGTAATTTTTGTGTTTGTAATATTTGGATGGTATAATGACATGATAGAATGTCATTACAATGTTGTAACCTTTTGATGTTGTAAAATTTTATAACATATGGATTATGACATATAAACTAATGAAATCATGTAACTTTTTGTTAATATATGAATATTATGTTTGGATATGAAATATAATTCTCAAGTTATTTATTACGGGCAAAATACCAAAAAAAGCCCTATTTTTTAAAAATTTATCGAAATGGGCTCGGTATTTTATTATTTACCGGAATGGGCCATTTTCCCCAAAATCGCGTCCACGTCAGCGCGATGTTAGGGGAGGTGTCAGCAAATCGTGTTCACGTCAGCGCACTTTGCTGACGTGGACACAAATCGCGCCTACGAGGACGCGATTTTCTGACACATCAGCAAAACGCGCTAACGTCCACGTGATTTGATGACACGTCCCCTGACATCGCGCTGACGTGGACGCGATTTTGGGGAAAATGGTCCATTCCAGTATATAATAAAATACCGGGCCTATTTCGGTAAATTTTAAAAAAATAGGGCTTTTATGTGTAATTTGGCCCCTTTTTTGGTATTTTGCCCCTAATAATACATATTAATGTATTACATATGTAGCTCAAATTATGTATTGTAGTTAATATTCATAATATTGTAGCTCAAATTGTCAATCCGTCTATACTATTGTACTAATAATATATATTAATGTAATATTGAAGAGTTAATTGATTAAAAAATAAATGCAACAAGTACAAAAAGATTCAAATTTATTACCAACAAGATTTGAACCAAGGTACTAAGGAAAAGAGCAAGCATCTTAACCAACTAAGCTAAACTAATTAATTGGCATATTATAAAAATACTGTTATTATCTTAATTATATTACTTACGTTCTAATGATTTATCGGACCTATTCCATATACGTGTCAAATCGTAAAAAATAATACAACAATTTCGTAAAAAAATCCGTGTTTACTTCAAATAAATAAGGAAAATAATGATTTGAATGTTTCAAAATTCAATTTTAAACAGAAAAAATCAAAATTTAGAGGCAAAAAAGGATCTTTTTCGATGAAAACTGCAGCAAACCGCCTTCGGCAGTTTTTCAGCGCGTAGATCTCGAAAAGTTATTCGAAATAAAAAAATGTCTCAATCGGACAACCGAGCCAAAAGTTATGGCCTTTCAAAGTTTTCCAAGCGAAAAAACATAAACTGTTCATGAATTATTGCTTCCACGTCAGCAAATCGCGCTTACGTGGACGCGATTTGTTGCCACGTAAGTAATCACGCTGACGTGGACACGATTTGCTGAAACATCCCCTGACATCGCGCTGACGTAGATGCGATTTCGTGAAAAATGGCTCATTCCGGTAAATAATAAAACACCAGGCACATTTCGGTAAAATTTTAAAAAATAGGACTTTTATGTGTAATTTGCCCATTTATTACTTCTAATATTTTGTTTTTTATTGTAGAATAATTAAATTATTTGTTTCACTAATGATATTTTTGCACGTTAAATATGTATTGCGTTTAAAAATAATAAAGAAGATTATATATTATTTTATAGTATTATATATTATGATTTTTAATTCATATAATAATTTTATTAAGAATTTTATTAAATTATATATTATTTTATTAAATTATATTTAATAATAATTATGCTAAAATATGATTAAATTATTTATTATTTTTATTAAATTATTTTTAATAATAATCTTATTAAAATTTAATAACAATAACAATAATCATCTACCTAAAAAAAATTCTGCTAAGGGTATTCTAGTCATTTTAGTTTTTTTCTTATGCTATTAAAACATCATTCCATTCAACCAAACAGAAGAATATTATTACAGTTCTATTCCATTCCATTGAACCAAACAATTGAATTACTGATTACAGTTTTATTCCATTACAACTCTATTCTATTATAGTGAATCAAACGTACTCTTAGTAACAAATTTAAAAAAAATCAATTAAGTCCTTTTAAAATATAAAATTATTAAAATCATAAAATTATATAAAAGTTTACAAATAAAGTTATAAAAATTTTAAAATTTTCTTTTAAAAATAACAAAATTCACCTATTAAAATCTAATAGTTGTAAGATTTTCACAATGTAAATTTAAGGAAAGAGCTATTTTATTCATTAATTTAATATATAAAATTAATTTATTTATTTTTTGACGGGGAAAACTAAAATAGTAAAAAAGTTTAGCACTTTTCCTATCATTAGGGGTCTCCCATGTAAATATCACTAAAACGCTAGGGTAAAAGTTTCATGCTCTGCGCTTTCCGTAAATTTCTAACCGTAAGACACCCTCGACCCCAGTGGACCCCACCTCACTTACCACTAAGCATCGAATGCAAAGGAGAGAGCATAAATAAATAAAAGCAGATAAAACGCCTCCTCTTAATTACAAATTTACAACCAAAAGAGCGAAAAAAATAAAAATAAAAATAAAAATAAAAATAATCTTTCTTCAAAGTTAAAAAGGAAATTTAAAAATAACCTAACTAGGGTTTGGGTGACCCGTGGGGAGACAAAAATTTACACAATTGCGTGGAAACTGAGAGGGAGATTAGTGGTTAGTGGGCAGGGGGCAGTGAGTCGAATCACCGATTTTTAACTTTTTATTTTATTTTTTCGTTGTTCGCTTTAAATTCGCTTTTTTCGCTCAGCTCATCAAGATCGACCTATCATTTCTACCGTAAATTTCGGATTTCTTTAGAGAGAAACAAAGTAAATTCAACTGTTGGCTTTTGTTTTTAGTTTATTTATTTTTAATTTTCTATTGAACGTGGGGATCGGGGGGGGGGGGGGGGCAAAAGGGTTTCATTAAAAAAAAGGATTTTTGGAGGGATTCAAGTTGTGAGTGTGGTGGGGGGTTTTTCTTTCCTTTTTTTTGAATTTTTATTGTAATAATTTGGAATTTGCGAGGGAATTTTTGTTGAAGACAGTTGGGGCAAGTTTTTTATGCAATCTGGTGGTGGTGGCGGAGCTGGGCCCAGCCGGGACCTGGGAGTGGGCCCGGTCGGACGGGCTACATCCACATCGTCCGCAGCTTCGCCCTCTTCGTCGTCATCGGCCGTTTCGACCCCTCACTGGGGATATGATTCGGTGCAACAGCAGCAGCCGCAGCAGCAAATAGCTTCTAGGCAGGTAGAGTGTGTATAGAATTTCAGTCAACCTAAGGGAACTTTAGTTGTATTGGCACGTGGTTTTGGGAGCTCAGTATGTTTCTGCAGACGGGGAGTGATGAATTCGTGAATATGGCGGGTTTTGGGGATTCTAATTTTGTGAATAAGTGCTATTTCTGATATAATTACGTTAGGACACAAGATTGATTAGTTAGTTCTTGGTACTTAGCTTGCCATGGGGTGTTTGTTAGAGGAGAGTTATATTTAGTAGCATTAAACTCTTGAGCTCATAGGTGTTAAGGGAATCAACCGTACTAAGCTATTTGTTTCTAGAAAGATGAATAAAGGCCTTTCAATTCGAACTTATAGAGCAGATTTTTTTTTTATCCCTATTTTTAGGTTCAAGTGTTTGTTGCGTTGTTTATCCTTTTCTTTTAGAAATGCTAATAGAAACATTTGAATTCCAAGTATTTAGTTTACACTGCCCTCTTTCTACACAGCAGTTTTTTTGAAAGTGAGTGTGAGAGAGAGTAATATGGAACTGTACTTTATGCTCTCCTACAGAATTAATCAACTTAGATGCATGGTTGAAGGTTAAGCTCCACAGACATGTTATCAAAGCTTGATGAAATTGTTCTTGATTGATAGCATTCTACTATGACTTAGTCTTTTCTTTTTGATACAATATGTGTGGTTACCATGACTAGCTTCTAAATTCTGTTTGATTACCTCAAATCTCCTTAGATGATGTGTAGAAGAACCTAGCCTTCTTTTTTTCTTCATCCCATTTAGAATCGATATGGAATCTTTATTGTTTGAGTGTTATTCACTGGTTGTATTGGAATGTTATCTTCCTTTTGTTTCTTGCGCCTACTGTTTAGTGTTTTGATTATATTATTACGAAAATTAGCATTCCCACCCCAGAATTATATGCCCTTCCTTGGATTTCCTTTTGGTTTATATGGTACAGATTAAACTTTTATGGCATTAACTCCTAGATGTTCTTGTAGTGAGACCACCATTCTTTCTACATTTCTCTTTTAAGGATGATTAAAGTATCAGTGTTTTGTCTGTCACTTCTTGTTTATGCTGGAATCACCTAGTGGGCTCCAAATTCTATAATATTCTTACTGTTATGACTTTGGTGCTTTGCTATCTTACTCTTTGAGCAACATAGAATGATGAAGATGCCCTTGATTTTTGCTCAACTCTTTTCATTGAGTCGTTAATGCTTCTAGCTACTAGTTAATGGTTATGCTTTTCTTTGAGAAGTTCATGAGTTATCTTTTTGCATTTATAGCTACTTAGAAAACCTGAAGTAAATGAAGCCATCCTAGCATATCAGGCCAGTGGTCTTCAAGGTATGTTGGGAGGAAGCAATTTCCCCTCATCTCCAGGCTCCATGCAACCGCCTCAACAGTCCAGGAAGTTTTTTGATCTGGCTCAACAACATGCTTCTGCCCAGGACAGTCAGAATAGGAGTCAAGGTGTTGAGAGACAAACACTGACTCCCTTTCAGCAAGCTTATTATCAGTATGCTTACCAGACTGCTCAGCAACAGAAGACACTTTTGGCGCAGCAGCAAGCTAAGATGGCTATTTTGGGCTCTGCATCTGTTAAGGATCAGGACATGCGAATTGGAAACTTTAAAATTCTAGAACTTACTTCTATGCAGGCAGCTAATCAGGCTCAGGCATCATCCTCTAAGAACCCATCTGAGCAGCTTGGTCGTGTTGAAAAGCAGATTGAGCATGGACCACAGTCAGCTACTGACCAAAGAAATGAGCCCAAGCCACCTACCCAAGGAACAGTTACTGGACAATTAATGCATGGGAATGTTCTAAGGGCCATGCAGGCACAACAAGCTCAGCAAACTGTTCAAAACACGGGACACGATCAACTTGCTATGGCTGCACAGTTGCAGTCATGGGCACTTGAGCGTAATATTGATCTGTCGCAACCTGCAAATGCTAATTTGATGGCACAACTCATTCCACTCATGCAATCTAGGATGGCTGCCCACCAAAAAACAAATGAAAGCAATATGGGTTCTCAGTCATCACCTGTGCTTGTGTCCAAGCCACAGACCACTTCTCCATCAGTTCCAAGTGACAGTTCTCCCCGTGGCTGTTCATCAAGTGATATATCTAGCCAGTCTGGCTCTGCCAAAACCAAGCCAACAGCTCTACCTAGCACAACTTCCAGCACTGGGGTGGTTAATAATGCTGACAACATTGCAATGCTGCAGTTAGCTATTCGCGGCCAAGATAAACAGGTCCCTCCCAGAGAGCCACTTGTTCTTGGAAGTGAGATGCCTTCTGTGCGTCCTTCGCAATCATCTCCAAATATTAGCCTGAGTGGCAATCCATCTTTGCTCACAAAGAATTCATTAGGTGGCACAGAAACAGCAGAAACGCAGTATCGTAAACAGTTAAATGAAAATTTCCCACTGCCTTCTGCTCCTAATAATGATGGAGGGTCTGTTAAAAACTTACCAGCACAAGGCAAAGCAGCTATGCAGATGCCACAGCAACGTTTTGGTTTTACTAAAAAACAACTCCATGTTCTCAAAGCACAAATACTAGCATTTAGGCGCCTGAAGGTATGCTTATTTCTCTCTCCCCATCCTATCCTTGCCTATCTGACATTTGTGCATTTTCCCTTACTTTCTACCAATTGCACAAAGTATACTAAAGAATAATGTGTGGGCCATAATGATTCTTGTGGTCATTAACAGAAAGGAGAAGGTACACTTCCACATGAGCTTCTTCGAGCCATTGTTCCCCCACCAGTTGAGCTGCAGCAGCCACAACTTCCTCCTCTAGGTGGAAATAACCAGGACAGAAATGGTGGAAAGATTGTAGAAGATCCTCAGAAATATTCAGATTCAAAGGAGAAGGTTTCACAGGCTGGGCCGTCTACCAATGGACATAATATTGTTAAAGAGGAAGCATATCGAGGAGATGATAAAGCAACTTCATCAACAGCTCATATGCAAGGGGTGTCATCTGTGGCCAAGGAATTTTCATCTACTTTACCTGCTGGAAAAGAAGAGCAGCAAGGTTCTGTCATTTCTGCCAAGTCCGACCAAGAAGTAGAACACAGTCTTCAAAAAACTCCAGCTAGAAGTGATTTTAGTGTGGATAGGGGAAAGGCTGTTGCACCTCAACTTGCTGCATCTGATGGAGGGCAAGTTAAAAAACCTGTGCAGGCAAACTCTGCCCCCCAGCCAAAAGATCCTGGCTCCGCTAGAAAGTATCATGGACCACTATTTGATTTTCCTTTCTTCACTAGGAAACATGACTCGAATGGTTCAGTGATGCCTAACATCAATAATAATCTAACTCTGGCTTATGATGTCAAAGAGCTTCTCTTTCAGGAAGGTGTGGAAGTCTTTAGCAAGAAACGATCAGAAAATTTGAGGAAGATTGGTGGTTTACTAGCAGTAAATTTGGAGAGGAAAAGGATCAGGCCAGATCTTGTTCTGCGTTTGCAAATTGAAGAAAAAAAGCTTCGACTTATAGATGTGCAGGCACGTTTGAGGGATGAAGTTGACCAGCAGCAACAAGAGATAACGGCTATGCCTGACAGACCGTACAGAAAATTTGTCCGCCTGTGTGAGCGTCAGCGTATGGAGCTGGCAAGACAAATACAAGCCACTCAGAAGGCCCTGAGAGAGAAGCAATTGAAATCCATTTTTCAGTGGCGCAAGAAGCTCCTGGAAGCTCACTGGGCCATTCGTGATGCACGAACTGCTCGCAATAGGGGAGTTGCCAAGTACCATGAGAGAATGTTACGGGAGTTTTCAAAGAGGAAAGATGATGATAGGAACAAAAGGATGGAGGCCTTGAAGAATAATGATGTTGAAAGGTACAGAGAGATGTTGATTGAGCAGCAGACAAATATCCCTGGTGATGCTGCAGAGAGATATGAAGTTCTTTCATCATTCTTGACACAGACTGAAGAGTATCTTCATAAACTGGGAAGTAAGATAACAGCTGCCAAGAGTCAGCAGGAAGTGGAGGAGGCAGCAAATGCTGCTGCTGTTGCTGCAAGGTTACAGGCATGATTTCTTAAACATTCCCTCTTTTGTACCCTCTTCTGTGTTTTTTTTTTCTTTGAATTTTTTGGACTGTTTTTGGAGCCAAATATAATATTCAATTTCCTTTCCTCATAAGCTTTAGGTTGATTCTGTTTTACTTATTTTCTTGTTTTCTACTTCTTGACAAAAGGGTTTATCAGAAGAAGAAGTTAGGATTGCAGCAGCTTGTGCTGGAGAGGAAGTAATGATAAGAAATCGTTTTATGGAAATGAATGCACCCAGGGATGGTTCGTCTGTGAGCAAGTAAGTTATGTTATAAAGTTCATTTCACAGGACTTACTGATAATATAGAGGGGTTCTTCAGTTACAAAGCGTGATTGGAATAGGGTGTAAATTATGTGACAGTTAGATGAGGCTTATGGTCATTTCTCATGTTTAGTTCAACAACTATCATTTCATATGGTCAATTTAGATTTACGTTTTTGTTTATTATAACGGCATTTGTTTCTTAGAAGCCACCAAAATTCTGGCAATTTTATTTATTTGTTGTTTTTTGTGGTCATAAACAGGTACTATAATCTTGCTCATGCTATTAATGAAAGAGTCATAAGGCAACCGTCGATGCTACGAGCTGGAACATTACGAGACTATCAGCTTGTAGGTTGCTATATTAAAAATATTGGGCTTCTTTCCTACCTTTTTAAAAAAAAAAAATTTCTCGGTTCTTGGCCCTTTTAGTTTAATACTATTAATTATAGCAAGTTAAAATTTCTCTGACATCTACGTATTTTATTTTGTAGGTTGGTTTGCAGTGGATGCTTTCTTTGTATAACAATAAATTAAATGGTATATTGGCTGATGAGATGGGCCTTGGGAAGACTGTTCAGGTATTGTTATTTGGGAGTTAGATCAGGTGTTGGGATTAGTTAGAGCATTTATTGTTTCAGTAGATAATCAAAAGATACAATAGCGCTGTTGATAACTTCTTAGATTTTGCCCTAATGTGTAGGTTATGGCTTTGATTGCTTATTTGATGGAATTTAAAGGAAACTACGGTCCACATCTTATAATTGTTCCTAATGCAGTTCTGGTAAATTGGAAGGTTAGTTTTGTTTTTGATGTATATTGATGGCTTTGACATTTTCCTGATATCTTTGAATAGATATAACTGAGTCCTTTTGCAGAGTGAGCTCCATAATTGGCTGCCATCTGTGTCATGCATCTACTATGTTGGAGCAAAAGATCAACGTTCAAAATTATTTTCTCAAGTAAGAACTACAACTTTCTGTGATTAGTTATTTCTTGAAGTGTCAAAACTTGCTGAACTTTCTTTTTGTTTACTTGTTTCATAGGAGGTTTTGGCTATGAAATTTAATGTCCTTGTGACAACTTATGAATTCATCATGTACGATCGGTCTAAACTTTCTAAAATTGATTGGAAGTACATTATAATTGACGAGGCCCAGCGAATGAAAGACAGAGAATCTGTTTTAGCTCGTGACCTTGATAGGTACCGCTGCCAAAGGCGTTTGCTTCTTACTGGGACACCATTACAGGTCTGTTAAGGCAGCTCTCTGATATGATTGGAAATAGAAAAAAGTACACATACATATATGCATACAGATTGAAAACCTTTAAACAACTCTTTTGCTTTACTTCCATGACTGGCATCCACTTGAAATAATATGACCACCATTTTTCTTGACAACTTTACTTTGCATATGCTGAGGCACGCACACAAGAGCATCTTCATTTAGGGTAGGCCCTCTATGAAAAGTGTCTCATAACTTGAGATATCCTAAATTCCCATTACTATGTTTTCATGTCTTTTGTTATTGGTTATTCACTAAATATCCATGCGAGGGATGAAAAAGGAGGTACCACATGGATGCTTATGTCTTATAATGTTGTTTATGAGTCATGGTAGGAATTAGAGAGTACTTTCCTAACCATATTTTAGCTGTTTCTTGCCTTTCTTTTGTTTTTTTACGGTGTGTCTCATTTAGTTAGCCTGTTTTTTACACTTTAGTTTATATCCTACAGTATGGCGTATTTGATTCATTTAAGTAATAAACCTATTTAACTTTTCTCTTTTCCCATGCTCACTTTCTTATATGCGTGCGTGTGTGCCTATTGCTTATTTGATAATTTTAACAATTTATTTATTTATTTGTTTTAATACTGCAGAATGACTTGAAAGAACTCTGGTCCCTGTTAAATCTTCTCCTTCCTGAAGTGTTTGATAATCGCAAGGCATTTCATGATTGGTTTTCACAACCATTTCAAAAGGAAGGCCCTACCCACAATGCAGAGGATGATTGGCTTGAGACGGAGAAGAAGGTTATCATCATCCACCGACTTCATCAAATTCTTGAGCCTTTTATGCTTAGACGTCGCGTTGAAGATGTGGAAGGTTCACTTCCTCCAAAGGTATACTGTTATTGCTGTCTTTCTTTTATAATCACTTAACATACTGCTGTTTCCAATGACATTATTTCATTGGTTGATTGCAGGTTTCGATAGTTTTAAGATGCAGAATGTCGGCTATTCAGAGTGCCATTTATGATTGGATAAAATCAACTGGGACTCTTCGAGTTGATCCTGAAGATGAGAAGCGCAGGGTTCAAAAGAACCCAATATACCAAGCTAAGGTGTATAAAACTTTAAATAACCGGTGTATGGAGCTCAGGAAGACTTGCAATCATCCTTTGCTTAATTACCCGTATTTCAATGACTTATCTAAAGATTTCCTTGTAAGATCTTGTGGGAAATTGTGGATCCTAGACAGGATCCTAATAAAACTGCAGAGAACTGGGCATCGTGTATTACTCTTTAGTACCATGACGAAGCTTTTAGATATCTTGGAGGAATACTTGCAGTGGAGGAGGCTTGTTTACAGACGTATTGATGGAACAACTAGCTTGGAAGATCGTGAATCAGCTATTGTTGACTTCAATAGTCCTGATTCTGAATGCTTCATATTCTTACTAAGTATACGTGCAGCTGGTCGTGGTTTAAATCTTCAAACTGCTGACACTGTTGTTATATATGATCCTGATCCTAATCCTAAAAATGAGGAACAGGCGGTTGCTAGAGCTCACCGAATTGGACAAACAAGGGAGGTCAAAGTCATTTACATGGAAGCAGTTGTTGACAAAATCTCTAGTCAGCAGAAGGAGGATGAAATAAGGAGTGGGGGTACAGTTGATTTTGAGGATGATTTTGCAGGTAAGGATAGATATATGGGGTCAATTGAGAGCCTCATAAGGAATAACATTCAACAATATAAAATCGACATGGCTGATGAAGTAATCAATGCTGGACGTTTTGACCAGAGAACAACACATGAAGAGAGACGCATGACTTTAGAAACTTTATTACACGATGAGGAGAGGTATCAGGAAACTGTCCATGATGTTCCCTCGTTGCACCAGGTAAACCGCATGATAGCAAGAAGCGAGGAAGAAGTGGAGTTGTTTGATCAAATGGATGAAGAACTGGATTGGACTGAGGAGATGACTTGCCATGAACAGGTACCTAAGTGGCTTCGAGCCAGTACAAGTGAAGTGAATGCTACTGTGGCTACTTTATCAAAAAAGCCATCAAAGAATATTTTATTTTCTGCCAGTGTTGGTGCTGAATCCCATGAAATGGAGACAGAGAGAAAAAGGGGTCGACCCAAGGGGAAAAAGCATCCTAACTATAAGGAAATAGATAATGAGAATGGGGAATACTCTGAAGCAAGTTCTTATGAGAGAAATGGTTATTCTGGGACTGAGGAAGAGGGGGAAATTGGCGAATTTGAAGATGATGAATTTAGTGGTGCTGTTGGGGACCCACCTATTACTAAGTACCAGTCTGAAGATGGCCCTCTTGGCGATGATGGGTATGAATATGCCCAGACTTCAGAACACATTAGAAATGATCGGATGCTTGACGAAGCTGGTTCTTCTGGATCATCATTGGACAGTCGAAAACCACAGCAGATAGTGTCTCCCATTTCTCCTCAGAAATTTGGCTCTCTTTCCGCATTAGATGCTAGGCCTGGTTCTGTTGTAAGAAGGCTGGTATGTCTCTTTTCCTTTATCGATTTGTTATTATGGCATTTTTCAATTCTGCTATTTTCTTATGTTATGTTAATGTTGGCAGCCTGATGAACTAGAGGAAGGTGAAATTGCAGCATCAGGAGATTCTCACGTGGACCACCAGCAGTCTGAAAGTTGGATTCATGATCGTGATGAAGGTGAATATGAACAAGTTGTCCAACCCAAGATAAAAAGAAAGCGTAGTATCCGGGTTCGACCTCGTCATACTGTAGAAAGGGCAGAGGAAAAATCTGTCACCGAAGTGCCTCATCTCGAACGTGGAGATTCATCTTTGTTGCCTTTCCAGCTAGACCAAAAATACCAATCACAACTGAGGATTGACACTGAAACAAAAGCAACTCGGGAGCGTAATGCGATCAAGCATGATCCAAATGATTCATCTTCAAAATGTAGGAGGAACTTACCTTCAATAAAAATAGCTAATACATCAAAGTTGCATGCATCTCTGAAGTCTGGTAAAATGCATTCTGAGTCTGCTCCTGCAGATGCTGGCAAATCCTCCAGAGAGAGTTGGGACAATAAACTGGTTAATACAAGTGGGTCTTCGAATTCTGGTGCTAAGATGTCTGATCTCATCCAAAGAAAGGTAAACTTGAGGTGACTTTAATTCTGGTAGTGTCTGATTGTGAATCTGTTTTTTTTTTTATTACTACTATTTTATCCATCATGGATTTTTGCTGGTCATTAGTGCTAAGTTGGATTTATAAACCTTGCTTTTGTATTTTGAATTGCTTGATGGTGTTGCTTGTAGGCACTTAATAGGCAAAGCTATGGTCCTGAATTTCTTCGGTTTCTTCATTTTGCATCTTTCTTATTGTACCAAATACTGCAGGATACACAGATTTCACCTAAGTGGGTGCTCTCATCAACAAAATAGCTTTAGGTTTTGTTAGAACACACATTTGAATAAGTGGGGTGCATTTTATGCATGATGAGGATTTTCTTTTTGAGATTAGGAAGTTTGTGTTCCATAATATGCTTTTATCTTTTTTTCTACCTTTTTGTTTGCTTTGCCATGTCCGTTTTTTGTTTGCTTTGCCATGTCCGTTTATGTTGTGTTTTTCAGAATTGATCTTCATGTTATTTTGTCTTGAGTCATTGATATTTTGCATGGTTTCCATATGCCAAGTAACTGGAAACTTGGTATATCAAAATATCTTCCCTTTTAAAAAACAGAGTACTTTTAACCTTTGACCTTAATACCTGTTTAACTGCTTAGGTTACATGTTATGCTATTTTCTATTAAGGAAATGACTAAAAAATTCTCATATGTCCAGTGTAAAAATGTGATTAGCAAGCTTCAGAGGAGAATAGATAAGGAGGGTCAACAAATTGTACCTTCGTTAACAGATTTGTGGAAGAGGATTGAAAAATCTGGTTATATGGGTGGAAGTGGAAGTAATAATTTGGACTTGCAGAAGATTGATCAGCGTGTTGACAGGTTAGAGTACAGTGGAGTTATGGAGCTTGTTGCAGATGTGCAGTTAGTGTTAAAAAGTGCAATGCAATTTTATGGGTTTTCTCTCGAGGTATGATATCTATTTAACTTGTCCTTCAGCATCTTTACATGTTCATAAGCCAACTCACTTTTGCATCACCCTTTTGAATTTTGCCGTGGATGGTCTTTTCTGGGAGCAATTGCTTCGAAGGCTTTTCAAAGAAATTCACATACAAGTATTTTGTGTTTTCAAGTGGCTAGAAATCCATTCAAAAGAAAAAGCTAGAAATTTGTATCACCTAGAAAATGTTCTAATCCCCTTCCTATAATTCTCTCATTGATGTCCTGATTTGTGTACTTTGGAAATGTAATTGGTATGCAGGTCAGGTCTGAAGCAAGGAAAGTACATGATCTATTTTTTGATTTGTTGAAGATCGCATTTCCGGATACTGATTTCCGAGAAGCTAGAAATGCTCTCTCCTTCTCTAGTCTGGTATCTACCTCCACCATGGGCTCATCTGCCAGACAGGCTGCTGTTGGCAAGAGGCAAAAGCCGATAAAAGAGGTGGAATCTGATTCAGGACTCACTCAAAAGTCATTGCAACGCCGGTCCAGTCGTGCTGGTGAGGACACAAGGATTAGAGTGCACATGCCCCAAAAGGAATCAAGGGTTGGGTGTGTAAGTGGCATTACCAAGGAACTATACCAGCAAGACGATTCTATTCTGACACATCCTGGAGAGCTAGTTATTTGCAAGAAGAAGAGGAAAGACAGGGAAAAGTCTATGGTGAAGCCCAGGACTGGATTGGCTGGCCCTGTTTCACCCCCAAGTATAGCACGCAGCATCAAGAGTCCGACGACAGGATCATTTTCTAAGGATGCTGCTAGACTGACCCAGCAGACCGCCCATCAGCAAAGTTGGCACCAGCCTGCTCATCCGCCGAACGGTGGGAGTGTTGGTTGGGCCAATCCTGTGAAAAAGTTGAGGACAGATGCAGGTAAAAGGAGACCGAGCCATTTATGACCTTGTAGAGGATCAGCTAATGGAAAATGTGTGCTGCCATTGAGTTTATTCTGGGGCGGTTCATTGTTTGTACAATTGCAATTAGATTTACCATTAACGTAGTGTAGGTTCCTCGAACCCAGTTTTTTCGTGGTTTCAATACAATGGTTTCCATATCTGCACCTTGCGGGTATTATTATCTAGAGTATTTGATAGCTGAGACGTGTAAATTATACCTTCGTTTCATCATCATAGAAGTAAATATTTTAACTGAAGGACGTATCCAACTTTTGCTAGTATACGAATTTCTACGTCTTTGTCGCTTGTCAACGTGTGTAATTGGATCAAAAGTCATGTCCTCGTGTTAACGGTGGTTGAAAATACCAAAGAGGCCGAATTTTGTTGGACCTTCAGATTTAGATTCAACAGTTTAAAAAAACAATTAAGAAATAAATATTAAAAAAAGAAAAATATAAAAGACAAGGCAAGTATATTTACAAAAAATTTAAACATAGAAATAAATCTGAATATAAAAAAATTTTAATTATTAAAATTAAAAAAAATTCATGTCAGGAATATTGTATTATTAAGTAGATATATATCAAGATTAAGATAAATCAAGGGCGTAGTTAGGGAATTGGCGGGACCTTAGAACCCTAAAATAGAAAAATTCTATTTAAACCTTTTAAAAATTTAAATTTGTAAAAGTAAAATGATATTTTGGCCCCCTAAAAATGATAAAATTTTGATTTAATCCTTTAAAATTATAAAGATATAGGCTATTAAAATAATAAAATTACATTTTTACTATCATAAAAGTTAGAATTTAATTTCTGCCCCCTAAAAATTTTTTCTGGCTTTGCCATTAAGGGCACATTTGGTTCGCTGTATTGGATTAGAGGTGTAATGGAATAGAGGTGTAATAGCAAATCAACTGTTTGGTTGAATGTAATGGAATAGAGGCGTAATAGTAATCTTGTGTTTGGTTGAATGGAATAGAGGTGTAATAACATAATGGAAAAAACTAAAATGACTAGAATACCCTTAGCATAAATTTATTTTGGTAAATGATTATTGTTATTGTTATTTAAATTTTAATAAGATTATTATTATCAATAATAAATAATTTAATCATATTTAAACATGATTATTATTAAATATATTATAATTAAAATATATAATTTAATAAAATTCTTAATAATCAATATTCTTATATGAATTTACTCAAATCATAATATATGATACTATAAAAGATAATTTGAAATGATTAATATTAAATATATTTTAATTAAAATATATGATTTAATAAAATTTAAAATAATTATAACTAATAATTTAAAATTTAAAATGTTAAATTTACTTAACAACATAATGAATTAGGGTTTTTCTTCATATTTCCAATTATGTATTCCATTTCCGACCATAAAGCACCTTTCAACTCATATCATCAGTGATTTTCTGTCCATTGACAAATTAGGATTCTATTGTTTGTGCATCAACAATTTCGAATTCTAAAATTTAGAACTTAAATTTAATTATATAAGCTTAAATAAAATTTAATTATTTTTTGTGTTGTCCTCCGATTGAGAATTGCAAGTGAATGACGTGAAAATTCTGTTAATATAAACTTGATTTGTTAATTTCGACTCTTAATTTGGATAAATAGAGTTCAAATCCAACAATCTTAAACACCAAAAACGTAGTGAAAATTCATTCTTATAGAGGACCTTCCTGATCCAACCACAAAGTACAAACTAAACATTTTCCCTTTTCAAGTTAATGTCCCACATATACAACATTTAGGACTTTAAGGAAAAGAAAAAATAAACCAAAATTTAACCTGATATTTATAGAACAAGAATCAGCAGGAAGAAGTAAAATGTAGAATTTGAAACCAAAAGAAAAAAGAGCGATGAATATCCAAACTAGATCAGAAATTAGTGTAATTAAGAGAGGTAACATCGTGGTATTCACATGTGATGTCATTTGTCTACGTGCATGACACTCTATATATACACTTCTACACCATGCTTTGGGTGTCAAACTTATCAAAATTCAATTACGTTGTTTATCTGAACAGAAAAGGATGGACGTCCCACACTGGACAGCGGCGTGTCAACTCTTACTACTATCCCCGAGTTCCCAACATTTCCGTTCCACTTAGAACGCCCGAGCTCTGTAATTGGTAAACACAACAGAAGCATGAAGATCATGCAACTCAGGTTCAATTTACAAGAAATTCATGCAATTTGTAAGAAGGCTTAATGAAGATCTTGAAAGGCAGTGTATGAAAGGTAATATCCTCAACATGAATTGTAAGTGCAGGCAAGGAGACATAGATTTACAAACTCTAAACCGTTGCAAATAAACACAAATAAGGAGAATCTCACCTAAATTGAATGGATAGCTTCATCATGAGCCCAGACCGCTTCCAAGCCAAGGCTTGTGAAAGACCTAGTGCAAATGATTTGTCAGGCCATAGAACCATTGGTGTGATACGAGTTCCCCATTTATTCTGATGAACTATCCAAACAAAAAGTTTCAGCACTCTTACAGAAAGCACCCCAAAATAGAATAGTGAATCCTTACGCCAAAGTTGTTTCAGAAAAACTAATTAACTACAACTTTTGATGCCTGTCATGTTGGCAGGCAGTAAGAGCTTAAGACTGACCTTGCATGAGAAACTATATCTCATTTCCCCTGGGTATTGGCCCTGAGCCTGAAGAAGGCCCCCACAAAGAGGAAGGAAAGCACTTGTTGTCAGCCCCTCATAAGATACGTAGGTCAACTGTCCATTTGGAAATTGCAAATCTACAAATGACTGAATAAAAGAAAGGATAGTAAACATGGCAAAGAGATTGTCTATGTTAGAAAGTCACCTCAAGCAGATAAAACTTTCTTGAATATTTAGTGCAGAAAGCTAAAAATAATTATAAACCATAGCATGGTAGATCACATCTGCCATTTCTGAGGCAGTACATGAACTGTCCTCTTTCTCCTCCAGTGTTCGGCACTACTCATCTGCTTCTTCCCTGCATTAGTAAACTGATCACTTAAAAATAGGAACAGACATCGTAATTGTTCCAAGATAGGAACTCAAATATGTCTGAAACTTGAGAGAACCTCTAATCTGCTAGTACTGATATAAGTTCAACCCACCCAAAAATAGGCCTTAGTTAACCTATTAAAAATTGAATAAATATACTAGTTAACAAATACCCAAAGTTCCCTGATAAACTTGCAGCATCTAACCAATAAAATTATATACACAGTCAAAATATAAATTTAACACCACACACAAACAGACACATATGTATATACATGTATACATATATGTAAACTCTGGCTAAAGAAACATAGATGAAGTAATCAAAAAATTAAACAGATCAAAACTCAATAGACAATCAAAATCTCAACTTTTTTTTTCTTTTCAAATCAATAGCAAAAAAAGAAGAAGACCAAGCCAAGGCAATCAAAACTTCAAATTTATTTTTGGCCAAAGAAAACCCTTAACTTCATCAACAAATAATCAAAACCCAAATCAGAAAATTAGCTGAAAACCCCTTTCCGTGCAATCAAAACTCAGGTCCAAAATGAAATCAATCCTTGAATTTATGGACCAATGATCAAAAACCCATATAAAATAAGCTACATAAAGATCCACACCAGAAGAACTTACCAGGAAAAACCCCATCTTTTGGCATACTCCACAAAACGAGTAAATTCGCAATGTAAAAAGGATTTTGAGAGGATAAAAAGAAGAAAAAGAAAAAAGAGGAGAAATGGATGGACAGAGAAAGAGGGTAAACAGGGTATAAAACTTGAAGCAACACCTAAACTGAGCAAAAGAAACTGATTAGAAATCGGTAGATTTTGGGGATTAGATCAGTAATGTATTAGACCCGTAATAGCAATACACTGAACCAAACAAAGGATTGAAGGGGGATTAAGTGGGGCCCACTGATTAGGGATGTATTGGCTATGCCAATACACCCAACCAAACATGCTGTAAGATAAGTTTGATATACTTGAAGACTCTAAGGGGATGTTTGGTTGAAGGTAATGGCATGCCTATTACAAGCCTACTCTGCAGACCCACTTAAACAGATGTTTGGTTCAACGGAATACCCTATTACGGGTGTATTCCATTCCGGGATTAAGTAGAGATATTTGGGGATTTCTATTCCCTTCCCTCTTCACCGTTTACCTATTCGTTGCCATATGAACCCTATTTTACCCTCACAAATTCTCACATCAAAAACATTCAAACGGCAGCCATTTCATGCTTCCATTTTCCTTCTACTGTTCCTTCCATTTTCCTGTCTTTTTTTTTTCTTACCCAAGTTGCGTGCCGAGTGGGGGCATTAAGGTGGCTTGGGACGAGAGAGAATCGAACAACCAGTCGGCTTGGGAAGGGGCTGAGTGGGCCCTTGCTGGCTCAACGTGTGAGAGGGAGGTGTGCAGAAATAGTGCAGTACAATAACATCAAATTTCAAGTGTGGGATTTAGGTATGATGATCACTACTTCTTGATCTGGATCTTTAACATGTATAGTAGATTTTTTATAGTACTGTCCTGAAAGTTTGATAATATTTTATTATCGATTTGATTGTTTGAAGGTAAATAGATGGCAAAGTTCATAATTTCTTATATCAAAGGTTTGAGATAATGCCTGTTATTGTAAATCTCAACTGCATAAAGTAGCTTTAATCCGCAACTTACATGATTCTTTTGCCTTTTGTCAATATCTTTATATATCTGTTCTTGGTATTTCTTCCGTAAAACCATCATAGTAGCAGCTTTAAGCAAATTTACAGCACTGAT
The DNA here is from genome assembly GCF_025698545.1 of Gossypium raimondii. Taxonomy (NCBI): domain Eukaryota; kingdom Viridiplantae; phylum Streptophyta; class Magnoliopsida; order Malvales; family Malvaceae; genus Gossypium; species Gossypium raimondii. The sequence continues at coordinate 29,955,082 of NC_068571.1, read as the reverse complement.
CACTCTTTATCATCAAAGCTTTACTTTTCCGATACTGGATGAAATATGATATTATATGGGATACTCTATCTCTAGCTGCCAATCCAAAAGCTATTTCTGCAAACTTAAGGTTCGTCTTTTCTGATTCCAAGTTTGCTGTTATTCAAAGCCACTGAACTTCGTCAAAACTAATAGTATTAAGTTGTGGAATTTTAATGCTTTAGTATTAGACTGAAATGTATTCATTTAATACCTTGTTCTGCAATTTTGCTTTCTTTTATCATTTGGAACTTTAATATTTTAAAACAAGTGATGTCAATTTCTTGTCTTGATAACATCTTTATTTTTTATTGATGCAGATGGACAGACAAGTATCAGGTAACTTTCACAAACATGCATTGTTTTTATATTCCTTCATTATTTACTAATATTCTGTTGGCCAGTGGCAACTTCGAAATAAGATGTTTGGTTTCTGGAAGCTTTATGTAAAGTTTGTCTTTATGAGTCTACATTTGGCCGCTTAGAAATTTAATTAAGCTAATAGTTTTTGCTCTCAAACTTATATGACATCCCGTAAGTTCTTTTAAGTTGTAAAAGAGGTGTATGCCTAGATTTTATAACTATTGTTATTAACAATCCCATGGCTAATAAGTGAATTTCCGTTTTCTTTTTACCTTTAGAACAAACTAACTTTGAGTCTGTCATAGCATTTCAATGTTGTATTCATGGGATGCCACTGTTTGTACCACTTTTATAATTGGGATTTGGGGTTTAATTTATTAGCGTTATTCCAAGTTATCTCAATGTCTAAAAGTGTTGAAATAAAATAAAAGTTTACATCTATGCTTTCGTGTGTTCATGACAGACAAAAAGATTAATCATCCTATTCAATTTTAGTATATGGTTCATATTTTGTTCTCATATTCAATAAAACGGTGCTTCTAGTATAGACCAGCCTCTGTAGTAACATTCTATGCATTGACGATGATATATAGATTACTTTGCTATGGTATATCTTATAAATATTAACCATCCTCTTTCTTAAAAACTTCCTAAAACCTTGCTATGGTATATCGTATATATATTCCATGCATTGAAGATGATATATAGATTACTTTGCATGCGGTAACATTGATCTCATGGTCCACTATAGTAATATTTGTATTTTAGAAGTTTGATAAAAAGAAAGAATGCTACATGAAAACCTTCTTTCTGCTCCCTAGAATGTGATGATGACTTGTTTATATGTCTGTAACCAACAGCGCTTACTTGGTGTTTACAATATCCTAATTTATTTGTCAATGTTTGTTTTATGTATTTCATTAATGCTTCTTCTGGACAAGTTTCAAGTGTGAATCTTTTACAGGAAGAGGAGTTGAGAGGAGCAGCAGTTCTTATTTTTCTTATTTTTGCAAATAAGCATATTGGTAAGTTTCATGTCTCACATGTAATTCATGTTATCCTTGAATATACTTGGCAAAATTGTCTTGCAACCTATGCTATGATGAGATTCATTGCATGTATTTATAAGTAAGAACTTCAAAGTGATATATGCCCGTGTTCTATGCATCTTTCAACAATAGCAACTAGTTTTAAAGTAAATCTATCCACTCCTTGAACAAATCATCTTTTAAGTGGTAGAATGCTGAGTCATTTGTTTATGCACATCGAGTCGTTCATCATCAAAGTAATTAAGGGATCTGTGAACCTATTTGATCATCCTCTGTAACTCCTAAAAGAAATTAATTTATTGGTCATCATTGTAGGTTGAAGGTAGCAACAAGAAGGGGAAAAATATCACTCAAGGGTGTGCTAAGGTAACAATACCCTCCCAATGTCTTTGTTGTAAGTTGGTTATGTGTTCAACTTTGGAAAGATTAAATTTGTTAATGGAAAAAGAGGCTGCCAAGGTGAAGAGCAGCACACCCTCGTAGGCTGCCAAATGCCAAGAGTCAACAACAACAAAAAAAAATTAACAAGGAAAAGGGACATAAACAAATATCTCCACTGGAATGATGATACCATTACTCTTTTCTAGTAATACGGAAAAGACAATATATACATGTTAAACTACATTTACAATTCAGATTTGATCTTTTTACTTTAAACAAGAACATTTTGGTTATATTTAATTTTTGATATGTTTTTATTTTTGATATGTTTCATTTAAAACTATTTTAATCTTTTAAGACACTACACCAAAACAGGCTTTTAGCGGCATATTTTGTGGCGTTTGATAAACAAACGCTGCTAAAAATTGAGCATTAGCGGCGCTAATCCTAAAACGCCGCAGAAACCCGAACAACTAGTGGCGTTTTTAAAAAAACGCCGTAAAAGAACATCATTAGTGGCGTTTATTTGTAAGCGCCGCAAAATACCTTAACTAAAACGCAGCGTTTGGTTTTGAGGTATATTAGAATTCGTGGCGTTTACGATAAAACGACGCAAAAGAACATTATTAGCGGCGTATTACAAAAAGCGCCGCAAATATCTTAATCAAAACGCACCGTTTGGTCTTGAGGTAGATTAGTGTTAGTGGCGTTTTTAAAAAAACGCCGTAAAAGAACATCATTAGTGCCGTTTATTTTTAAGCGCCGCAAAATACCTTAACCAAAACGCAACATTTGATTTTGAGGTATATTAAAATTAGTGGCGTTTACGATAAAACGCCGCTAAAGAACAGTATTAGCGGCGTATTACAAAAAGTGCCACAAATATCGGTACTAAAACGCACCGTTTGGTGTTGAGGAGGATTAGTATTAGTGGCGCTTATTAAAAAAACACCGCCAAATATCGGGATATAGCGGCGTTTTGATGGAAACACCGGTAGAGGTAAGTAATCTGAGGTAAAAAATTCAGCAAAACTGTATCGTTTTATTTTTTCCTATTATTGCTTTAGTGGCGCTCAGTAAAAAATGCCACAAAAGATACGGATTTCGGGGCTGTTGTTAACGAATTCCGCTATAAGTAACTAGTTTGCGGCGTTTCCTTTATAAACGCCGGAACAAAAATATGCAAAACGGCTTCGTTTTATTTCATTATATTGCTTTAGTGGCGCTTGGAAGTAAATGCCGCAAATAATTCGGCAAGATGCTTTTCCTGTTTGGTGGAATGTTCGTTAAAACAACGCCACTTTTGTTTTCTGTATTGGTATTAGTGGCGTTTTATGCAAAAACGCCGCGAAAATAGCCAATTAAAATTTTAGGTTTTACGGTTTAATATTTAAGTTTTATCGTATACGGTTTAGCGTTAATGATTTAAGGGTTACGATGCAAAGTTTTAGCGTTTCGGGCTTATGGTTTATACGAGTTTAATATATATATGCGCTATCACTACTATTCTCCTATTTGATCATAGTTTAAAAGAAGCAGGCGCATGAAATTCAATTTCACTAAATTTCAACTGCAGGAGACAATATTTCAGCATTAAAATTATTAATTAAGGTGATTGTTGCTAAAATCAATGGATACAATGTCGTTTATCATTCTTTCCGTTGAAACGCCCTTTCAAACCTGAGTAAATGCAATTTGCCTTTTTCTTCAACTATAAAGTTATAATTTATATTTTTGAGTTTTAAAAATTGGTTTAATATTCGAAAAATTTCGGGATCGATTGGATATTGAATTCGGATTTATAATATTCAAAGTAAAAACAATGCATAATTAGTAATGTATTGATTTCCGGACATCATAAGGGTACTAAAATTTTCTATGTATAACTTAGAGCATAAAATTAAAATTGTAAGGCATTATTGGAATAGTGTCAATAATTTATAAATTGGAATGCCGATAGTAGTTAAATAATACATATATACTTACATATATAAAATGGAATTTTTCTTTAAGATTTGTACAAAAAAATTGTTAGATATGTGTCATAATTTTATACCATTTTAATTGAAATGAAAATAATAATTTCATATTAATGCATCAATTTAAAATAATGTCATAACATTTATCCAATTTGAAAATCCACTAAAAAAGAAATAGTTATAAATATAGACATATAAAATATTATTAAAATTGAATAACTAGTGGCGTTTTAACTCAAAACGCCGCAATAAATATCTTTAGCGTTTCTTTTAAAACGCATACAAATAAATTTGCAAAACGGCTTGCTCGCTTTCACTATATTCCTTCTTGGCGTTTTCGATAAAACGCTGCAAATATGTCTGCAATAGGACGATAAAACGACGCCGCTTTTGATTGGATCTAGTGGTCTTAGCGGCGTTTTTTGAAAAAGCGCCGCAAAAAAGAAATAATATATTGCAATTTCCGGATTAATATTTATAAAAAATTGTATGTGGTTTGGGGTTTTAGGGTTCGTTACACAATGTTTATTATGTTAGGATTACAATTTTGACGATATGGATTCAGAGTTTAGGTTTACAGCTCGGGGATTTGTGTCCAAGGTTTAGAGTTTACATTTTACTGTTAATATCAGGTTAGGCAATTTACGGCTTATAAGATAATGAAATTTAATATTTTAGGGCTTCAAGTTTATGGTTTATGATTTAGCGTTAATTATTTATGGGTTATGATGTTGATTCTTGCATTTTAGATTTAGGGTTTGTATGATTTACAATTTAGGGTTTAATGTTGTGGCGGTTTTAGGGTTTTTGACTTGGTATTTTGATACAGAAGTCAAAACAAATTCGAATACCATGTTTTTTACTTCTTATTATGTCATTATTAGGTTTAGAACCGACAGGGTTTAGGGAAACATATATATATGCATGGCACGATATCATGTATGATGAAACAGTTTAAATTTGGGTACGAGGTAGCATACGTTACCAAGATTTGCATAACTTAGAGCATAAAACTAAAATTGTAAGACATTATTGGAATGGTGTGAATAATTTATAAATTGGAATGTTGATAGTATTTAAATCATACATATATACTTACATATATAAAATGGAATTTTTTTTTAAATTTGTACAAAAAAAAAGGAATATGTTAAACCTGAGTCATAATTTTAAACTGTTTTAATTGAAATGAAATTAATAATTTCATATTAATGCATCAATTTAAAATAATGTCATAACATTTATCCAATTTTAGAATGCATTAAAAAAATAAATAGTTATAAAAATAGACATATAAAATATTAATAAAATTGAATGATTAGTGGCGTTTTCACTCAAAATGCCGCAATAGGTAGGCTTTAGCGGCGTTTCTTTTAGGAACGCCGCAAATAAATTTGCAAAACGGCTTCGTTCTGCTTTCACTATATTGTAATTTAAATAATGTGAATATTTAGTGGCGTTTGGAACCAAAACGCCGGAAATTGTAATTTAAAAATTGAAGAAAACGGCGCCGTTTCATTGACGAGTATAGGGTTCGGTGGCGTTTTTTCTCAAAGCGCCGCAAAAGCTGTTAGGTTAGTGGCGTTTTCTTTTAAGAGCCACTAATATATTAAGATTAAACTGCGCCGTTTTGTGGGGATATCGTTTTGGGGTATATCCCCGCAGCCAGCCCCATTTCCCATCTCAAATCCCTAATCCTAAGTTCAGCGCAGCATCTCCCATTTCCCCTCCGTTTTCTTCATCTTCTTCATCTCTTTCATCTCTCTGTTTGTGCATTTCGGTTTATTGCAAAAAAAAATCATTAAAAAGGCCAGTTACGACATTCTATTTGTTGAAAGCCGATACTTATTTGCGGCAAAGAAGAGGGACAACGTCGACGAACATCTTAAGGTTCGAATGCCAGATTCTTTGTATTTATAGATTGGGTTTTGTCGTATTTTTAATTTTGATTTTGCTTTCTTATTAGTTCAGGGTTTTCGGTGTGTTCTCTGTCTTTAGGGTTTTCGGTGTCTTCGACCTTTTTGTTCATCCTCGATCGTGAAGGTAAGTTACTGCTTCTATTATTGTTCATTACTGTTTTTTTTGAATGGTTTAGGGTGTTAGGAACTTTGTTCATTACTGTTTTTTTGAATGGTTTAGGGTGTTAGGAACTGTGTTTAACTATTGTTTTTTTTTCTCCAGTTTTTGGTCAATCCATTTCATTGCTTTCATTTCATTTTTCTTCATTGTTCTTAAGGTACAGAACACATGCTTTGTTACTGTTGATTTGTTGAACTCGTTTTGTACTATTTGACATGGTTATTTTCAGTCAATTTGGTACTGCTTCTATTGTTCATTACTGTTTTTGTCTGTGGTTTAATTTGTTAGGAACTGATTTTAACTTGTGTTTTTCTTCTCCAGATTTTGGTCAACCCATTTCATTGCTTTCATTTCAGTTTTTGTCATCGTTCTGAAGGTACAGAACACATGCTTTGTTACTGTTTATGTGTTGAACTCATTTGGTACTGTTTTCAAAGTATGGAACTTTGATGTCTAGTTTAGTTTAATTTATTAGTTTATAAAGCATTCATTAAATGTGGTGCGACCAATTACATTTCCAGGTAAAGAGTTTACATTTTTAAGTTGAATTTTATTAAGCCATGTTGTTTTTTAGTATGATTTTTAAGGTCATATATATATACTCTTTGTTTGTTTCCTACTGTCTTTGATTTCTTGTATGATTTTACTACTTAACTGGAGTTTGTCTATTTTCATATGTTTTCTCGATTACAAGTTATCACTATTTTTTAATTTAATACTGTCTGTTGAAATATAATGTTGGGTTCCACTTTCATTTTGTGGTTTGTAAACTATGAATTCGGTTTCTAAACTTTCGATTTATGGTTTGTAATCTGATTCAAATCAGTCCGTTTACAGTTTGCTTAAAAATGCAAGTGATCATGAGCATGTGTTAGGTTTTATTTATTTGATAATGAAATATTTTACTTAATTGGTAAGAGTTTGCAATGCTTAGAAATTGAACACAAAAGATGGTTTCCTAGCAATCAATCGTGCCAAAAAGCAAGATGTTTCGGTTTGCAATACTATATCGTAAATATTAAAATATTGGGCGAAATATTATATCGTAAATATTTAAATTTATATTCTTTTTATATTACATATATTAATATGGGCATTTTAACCTATCTTTCATTTTTGTAATAGTAACATTTTAAAATTAAAAAGATTTGTAAATGATAATTTAATATCTATTAAAACCAATATTTTAATATATCACCCCATATATGGTATGGGTATATAACCTATATTTAAAACTTGTTACTATACAATTTGTAAGTTTTCAAAATAATTGTACTTAATTGTTTTAATATCTATATAAGTTTTCTAAATTTATAAGTTTTCTAAAAAGTTTTCTAAATTTATTTGTATTAAGATTTATTAGTATTAAATTTACTTCATTTTCTAAATAAGTGTTCTAAATTTGGGAGAAATAAAATATATGTGTATTAAGTTTATAAGTTTTCTACATAAGTTACATAATACACCACTTACATATCTTACAAAACTTCTATAATACATAACTTATATTTAAGCTTGCATAACTTACATAATAATTTACATAACTTATATATAATAACAACATAAATTACATAATACTTTATGTTATAATATATAACTTGTATACATAACTTTAGAGGTCTCGGATGCTTACGTAAAGAAGGCATTGGGAAAAAGATGGAGAGACAATAAAAGTACTTTGAAGAAAAATTATTATAAAACAAAAACAACCCTCGATGAGAAATTGCAAAATGTCCCGCCGGGTATGTTGAGGTACCAATGGGAAGATGCGGTTAGATTTTGGCATTCGAAGAAAGGCGAGGTATGACGTACTTCCAAACTATTGTAATTATTTTGGTTTATAGTATTTTCTATTTACGTACTAAAAATTTCATAACGTAGGATCGTGAACAAGTTGGAAAAAGCAGTAGGCAGAAACAAAAATTCACCCACACAGCCGGGTCGAGAAGTTTTGCATGTGTAGCTGAGGTGGAGGTATTTTTAATTTTTTTAATATTGTCGAATATGTATAACTTTCTGTTAAATAATATTTATACTACCATATTGTAGGAACTGTCGTCCGGTCAAAAAGTTGGACGCCTTCAACTTTTTGAAATTACACATAAGAAGAAAGATGGATCTCCCATGACTCTTGAAGCTGGTGAAATAATGGTACGTTTACTTAATACGATTTGACTTATTTTAGTTATTTTTAGTGTTTATTTTCTAATGGTTTAATTCATTGCTTATAATGCGACTATTCTTATGTTGCATATGTTTTTTAATATATAATATTGCGTTCCTAACTATGTGATTTATTTATTAGGAAAAACTAAAGGATAAAAAGACGGAGTACGAAGCGATTGCTTCTAGTGATAGTTCTGTTCATCTTGAAGACATTGATAACCGGATTATTACTGAAGTTTTGAGTCCTGAAAGGTATGGTCAGGTTCGATTTCAAGGATCTTTTGTTAGCCCAACCCAATATTTTGGATCCAGCTCCCACAATACATGGCTTCGGGGAGTCAGGCTCAAGCTGAAGTTCAGAGGTTGAAAGACCAGATGGCTGAGATGCAAGCGACCACAGTTGAGGTTCAAAGGAAATATAAAGAACTCCAGCTACAACTTAAAGCAGAGGCGGCAGCGAGGGAAGCAGAAGCTGCAGCGAGAGAAGCAGAGCAGGCCAAAAAGTACGACGAACTCCAGCAACAGCTTCAGGCTGTGATGAAGATGTTTCAGTCGCAACTTCCGCCTTCATAGTGTATGACATAAATATTTTTATCATTTTAACATTTAACATTTTTGCAAAAATACTATGAATTCACTTTTATTTATTGATATTAATATTATTTTATTTGTTTAATTTGAAATATTATATAAATTTATTGCTTTTGGCTGGTTTAAATCTGGTTGCTTTTGATTTGTTGCTACAGGAGGGCTGAAAAAATAAAAAATTTAATATAAAAAAATCCCAAAAATAGTGGCGTTTTTGTATAAAAGCGTCGCTAAAGAACATGTTCTTTAGCGGGGTTTTAAAAAAAGCGCCACTATTTTTCATGTTCTTTAGCGGCGCTTAAGAATAAACGCCGCTGAAGAACATGATCTTTAGCGGCGTTTTTTTCTAAGCGCCGCTAAAGAACATGGTCTTTAGAGGCTTTTTTTTTCTAAGCACCGCTAAAGAACATTGTCTTTAGCGGCGTTTTTTTCTAAGCGCCGCTAAAGAACATGGTCTTTAGAGGCGTTTTTTTTCTAAGCGCCGCTAAAGAACATGTTCTTTAGCGTTTTTTTAAGCGCCGCTAAAGAACATGGTCTTTAGCGGCGTTTTTGTTTGTAAACGCTGCAAACGTTTGCGACATTTTCGTTAGCGGCCTTTTTTGCGGCGCTTAGTGGCGTTAAAAAGCGCCGCTAAAGACCTGTTTTGGTGTACTGAGATATTATTAAACTGTTTTTATTTTCGATATATTTAATTTATGATATATTTAATTTTGGTCTTCAAACAATGTTTTATATTACTTATATTGTTTGATTAAAAATATAATTAACACTAAAAAATTATCTCAACAAACGAAACAAAAAAAATTAAAATGCTACAAACAAATCATGTTATGGTAAGAATGTAATGTCTATGGAGTTTTAGACTTTATTTAAATAAAATAATAACCGAATGTTTTAAAATATATAATTTTTAAGATATTTAACACACTATATACCAATAACCGAATTGAGTTAATACAAAATAAAAGAAATTAAGACATTATTTTCTTTTCTCATAAAAATTATTAAATTCATATTAATCAAATGGGTATTTGTTTTAAAATAATTATTAAACGTCGGTAATCAATTAATCAAATCCATAAAACACATTTTTTTCTTTTCTTTCTTTTTTTTTCTTTTTGGGTAATTGAAAAGAAATGAATTTCAAGATTTTTACTTGCAAAGATAGTTGTAATTTCTATTTTGTGCTTTGTAAAGATTCTTAATATGTATTTTTCATTTTTCTTTGATAGTGTTGTCGAAACCATTTTTTTTGAAAACAAAAAATTAGTTGTCGACTTTTTAAAAAAAATAAAAATTGGAGTCTCCACAGATCCTTGATTGAGGTGTGACCGGCTCACCTTAAAAACAATTCTGGCCTACGAAATTTGAGAAAATAAGTTCGGGAGTCAGTTACGCACGAGGAAGGGTTAGCACCCTCGTAACGCCCAAAATCAGTACCAAATTGATTATTTAATGTCTTGGTATCGAAAATTTGAAAAGATTTTAAAAGAAAACTTTTAACTCGTGAATGAATTAAAATAATAAAACATTCTTATTTCAAAGAAATAAAACATCACACCCAGTGAGTTAGGGCACAATATTTTTAAATCTTCAAAATTAAGTTTGTCTTTTGATTTTAAAACTCACACAGTTAAATCTAAGAATATTCGGTTATTTAGGTCAAATGAAGAAAATCGAAACCCAGTAATTTAGAGCACAATTTCTCAAAATTTCAAATACCGAATATGACCTTTTATTTTAGAAATTCTTATTTCGAGATAACAAAATGTCATGACCAGTAAGTTACGACTCGACATTTTTGGGTTCCCGAGAATAAGTTTTTATTTGAAATTTGTGTGAATTTATTGCAAAATAAATACTTGGTTTTCTAAATTCATCGAGAAATAATCGCAATCCAGTAAGTTAGGACACGATCTTTCTCGAGAATCATGAATGCCAAATATTTTGAAAATTTATAAAATATGATGATTTTAATGCTTTGACAAAACCAAAATATATTTTCTTTAAAAGTATGACAAAATGCATAACATGAAACCATTACTTTAATTTAAATTATATGTATATGTATTCACAAAATAAAATATGATATATAAGTAAATTTTAAAATTTGTATATGTATATATTAAAACATGTATATAAAAGTTATGAAAATAAAATATAAAATATGTATAGGTATCTAAAAAATAAATAAATACATAAATAAATAAATACATAAATAAAAATATAAGTAAAAGATATTAATAAATTATGAAAATATGTATATATAAGAAAAATGCGGAAAATATATTTATAATAATTTTGAATAGTGTATGTATATATATATTATAAAAATGTATAAACATATATAAATTATAACATATGAAAACGTATAAATATTATAAATATAAATGTATATATGTATATATATATATATATGTAAAAAAAACTATGAAAGCAAAATAATAATAAAATATGTATATAATATGTATATGTATTTAAAACGTTTAAAATAAATACATATATATATTAACATACCTATGCGTTTATATATGTAGGTATAATAATTATTATTATAATAATAATAATAATAACAAACAATACAACAATAGAGAAAAATGACAGAAGGATTAATATAAACATAATCAGAAATTTGGGGCAAATCTGCAAATAAATAAAACAGAAATGGGACCAAAGCGAATGCTCAGATAATAAAAGGGACCAAAAAGAAAAATATTCCTGCCCTTCAAACACAGCATTTTGCGCAGGATTTAAATGAAATCAAAGAAAAAATTTTGGGCAGATTTGAAAAAAAAAAAAACTTGATTACAAAGTAGTAGAAAATCAGAAGGGCTAAAAGTACAATTAGCCCATTCATTAAGAAACGCGCGGATCCTGGGACCGGGTCGAGTCGACGCGCGGATCCTATCCCCTTCCAAACAATGTCGTTTTGCTTTAACTATAAAAACAAAAAATTTCTTTTTCCTTTTTAAAAAAAATTAAAAAATTCATATTTCTGCTTTAAAACAAAATAAAAGGAAAAGGGGGGTGCTCTGCTAGGGTTTCCTTAACCCAAACCCCCAAGCCGCCGCAACCTCCGGCCTCTCTCCAACTCCGATTCGGCAGCAAACAGGGTTTCTTTCTCGCAGGTAAGTATATTCTTTCTCTTTTCTTTTCGTTTAAGAAAATGTAACGAACATATAAACAATAAGGAGAAAAACGAAGAAAGGAAAAAGCAAAATAACCTTTAAAATCTATTTGATTCTCTCCCTTTGTATTTTCAATGGTTTTTTTTTGTGATACAAATTTCGTAACCTTTTTTCAGATCTCTATTTGGCTTTATATAGCCTAAAATAAAGGACAAAACCCCCTCTTTTACATTTTTGTTATATTGCTATCCGTGGTTAGCAAGTGAAATCGGCGTTATACAGAGCTGCTGATCGTGGGTGAAGCAACGTGGGTGATGGGCGGTTGCTACAACGTGGGGACGTGCGGCGCCAAGGCTATCTGCTGGTTAGGGTTTCTGTTACCTTAGGCCAATTGGGCTTTGTAATTGGGTTAGGATTGACCCAAGCTTTATTGGGTTTGGTTGTATTTTATTTGGGCCCCGGGCAATAATTGGGTATCACAAGTGTGTTATTGTTTCCTCTTCTTCTTTAGCTTGTTTGATTGCTTCCTCCACCCACAGTTGAGCGTCTTGTATTCACTAAATCACTATAAGTTCTTTGGCAATTAAATTCTTTGATTTTATTTTACTATTATTGAAATTAGTATTGGAGAAATGTGACCCTTTTACTACAATTTGAAGATATGTAACACTTTAATATCTTGCAATAATGGCTCGTCTACATTGACAATATGGTTGTAAATGTGTACAGTTGCGAGTTGGTTCTTAGTTACATTGGGTGTCATCCATAGCCTACATTATAGACCAAGGATTAGATCCTATATTTTAGATTTTTATGCAAAACGAGATTATGTGAAAAGACTTGTATATGCTAGTGACGAGACCTGTATTGAACAAGTTAGGATGAATATAATTACCTTTTTTAAACTATGTGAGATGTTACAAACTTTAGGGGAATTGAAGTCATCAAGGAACATGCTTGTTGATAAGCAAGTGGCAATGTTTTTACAAATAATTTTTCATCACCTTAAAAATTGAGTTATCAAGCATCACTTTAATAGGTTCGGGAAACCATTAGCGGATCATTTCACAATGTTTTAAATGTTGTTATACGCTTACAAGATGTGTTATTTAAAAAGGCAAAATCAATTACAGCTAATTCTACAGACCCAAGGTGGAAATGGTTCAAGGTATTTGAGTGAGTTCTATATATAGCTTGTACATAATTTAGTTTATTTAGATTTAAATATAGTTTCCTAACTCAAGGTTTTATACATGTGATGTAGAATTGCTTAGGTATTTTAGATGGAACCTACATCAAGATTAGGGTTCCAACAGTTGATAAACCTAGATATCAAACGCGAAAAGGTGACATAGCAACAAATATGTTAGGTGTTTGTACACCTGATATTCATTTTGTTTATGTTCTTCCTGGTTGGGAAGGTTTTGTTGCTAATGGACGGGTTCTTCGAGATACCATTAGTAGGAGACATTGACTAAAAGTTCCTCATGGTAAATTGCAAAATAGAGGACTTTGAATTAATCTTTAAGATTATACTTTTTTGGGAAATTAACCATGACAAATAGTTTTTTTTTATAGGTTGCTATTATCTAGTTGATGTTGGATACACAAATTGTGAGGGATTTCTTGCACCTTTTAGAAGACAAAGATATCATTTCAATGAGTGGCGTCAGGGTTACCAGCCAAGTACTCCGAAAGAATTTTTCAATATGAAACATGCTTCAGCACGTAATGTTATTGAAAGATGTTTTGGGTTATTAAAACTTAGATGGGGAATACTTAGGAGTCCATCATTCTATCCTATGAGGTTGCACAATAGAATCATTATTGCATGTTGTTTGCTCCATAATTTTATTCGAACCTATATAAGTCATGATCCTATTGAAGCGGAGTTGGGAGAATGGTTACCTAGTAATGTGATAGATGACGATGAACCGAATATCGTAAATATTCATCCATTGGATGCATGGGCTACTTGGAGGATGGAACTAGCTAATCAAATGTTCGATGAATGGCAAGCATCTAGAGATTAGTTAGGTTTAGGGTAAAAATAGTAAACGTTAATTTGTTTACGTTATTTCATGTATCTAGTTTATGAAACTTTGGTGGTGTTTGAATTGTTTTTTGTATTGTACTAGGCTTGTTGAATTGTAATTTATTTTCTTTTGATTCATCATGTGTTATAATTCTATAAAGTGTTGAACTTTTGATTCATAATATTGAACTTAATTTTAATTTATTTTTTTACTTAAGATAGTTATGTTAGGTTTTCACAATCAAGTGTTTCTTCCAAAAATTCTCGATGAACTAAAAGAAAATGGGTTCCAAAAGAAGATGTTGCGTTGGTTGCCTGTATGGTCGACTTGCACAATGTTGGAACCTTCAATGCTAATACGGGATTCAAAGCCGATTGTTTAAATGAGTTGAAGAAAATGTTAGAAAAAGTTTTACCCAATGCCATGTATAAGGCTAAACCTAATCTTGAATAGAGGATTAGGACATTGAAAAGGGATTGGTCAATCATTTATGACATGCTTAGTGGAAAAAACAATAGCGGTTTTGGTTGGGATGAGCATAGGCAGCTTGTTGTTGCTGAAGATGCGGTGTGGAACTCATATATAAATGTAAGAATTATTTCAAGTATTTATTATCTTATTTTGGCCAAACTCGTATCTAATATGAATTCCTTATTTTTATAGAGTCATAAAGAAGTCAGTCAATTCAAACATCGTAGTTTCCCTTATTATGACCAACTTATTGCCATCTACGTAAAAGATCGAGCCACTAGGAAAGATGCTCAAAAAGTCGCTGATATTATTGAAGAAATAGATGTTGAGGATGTAGCTACTACAAATACTTATTAAGAAAGAAACGATTTCTATGGATGCGAAGCTGATGTTTCTTTGGATGACATGGATCTTTCAGCTACATAACCGCAACCAGCTAGAAACTAAGGTGATTCCACATTTTCAAAGAAGAAAAAAAAGATTTCTGATGCAAGTGATCATATTTCTTCTACTTCATTTCATGATGCTGTCACTTTATTGGCGGAAAACATACAGGCCATTGGGGTTGAAATTAGGAAGAGTATTGCCTCCGAAGTGCTAATTCAACAAAAGTCAGAAATGACCATTCAAGAAAGAGCTCTAACATTATATCCAACATTATGTGAAGTAGAAGGTTTAACTGAGGATGAGCGCTATAGCGCATTGAACAAAATTCCAGATCATCCAACGCAAATGCTCATTTTCTTTTATTTACCTTCTTTTGTGCGGTTGGAATGGGTCAGAAGATTTCTTGCTGACCATTAAAAATCATGGTTGTGTTGATGATATTTTGGTAATTTTTTGTGTTTGTAATATTTGGATGGTATAATGACATGATAGAATGTCATTACAATGTTGTAACTTTTTGATGTTGTAAAATTTTATAACATGTTGATTATGACATATAAACTAATGAAATCATGTAACTTTTTGTTAATATATGAATATTATGTTTGGATGTGAAATATAATTCTCAAGTTATTTATTACTTCTAATATTTTGTTTTTTATTGTAGAATAATTAAATTATTTGTTTCACTAATGATATTTTAACACATTAAATATGTATTGCAGTTTAAAATAATAATGTAGATTATATATTATTTTTATAGTATTATATATTATGATTTTTAATTCATATAATAATTATATTAATAATTTTATTAAATTATATATTATTTTATTAAATTATATTTAATAATAATTATGTTAAAATATGGTTAAATTATTTATTATTTTATTAAATTATTTTAATAATAATCTTATTAAAATTTAATAACAATAACAATAATTATCTACCTAAAACAATTCTACTAAGGGTATTCTAGTCATTTTAGTTTTTTCCTTATGATATTACAACATCATTCCATTCAACCAAACATAAGAATACTATTACGCTTTTATTCCATTTCATTCAACCAAATAATTGAATTACTGATTACAGCTTTTATTCCATTACAACTCTATTCAATTACAACTCTATTCTATTATAGTAAACCAAACGTATTTCTTAAAATTTGAGGTCAAATTCTTTATTTCATTAGCCCAATGATCCATAATAATTTGATAAATTAATTATATAATTAAAATAATATTTCCAATGTAAAATACTTAAAAAAATACCCAAATACCTTTTTGGGTCAAATTACCGTTTACCCTTTATACCTCAAAGCACATTTTCTTCACAAAAATAGTTATTCGTCAACCTGAATTCCATAAATCTAATTTAATACTTTATACACATCCTTAAGTAATGAAAGTTATAGTTTTACCCTTTGGTAAATTTATAATTTAATCCCTATACTATCAAATCTTTTCAATTTAATCTCAAATGAAGAACATTTTCCAACTTATCCTTACTTCTATTGATCAATACTAAACTCACTTTTCACATTTTGATTAAATTATAGTTTAGTCCTCTAACTTTTAAAATTTGTAATTTGATCCTTTCATCACATTTTCACGTCTAAAATTTTTTCCATTATTTCCCATATCCAAAATCACTTTATTATCATAATAATACTTTTATTTGAATTTTTTTAATTTCCTCAAAATTCACTATATTTATTATTAAAATAGTATCACATGTCTAGTCGAAAATTTTGACATGTTACAAGTCTAGACATCCTTTCTTTAGTTGAACAAAACTGAAATACAACTTTTTTCAAAATTGATATGCCATTCAAGATGTATTCAAGTTCTTCAAAATTTCTTGAGATTTTGAAGAAAGCTTCAAATCTACATAATATTCCCTTCAAAAGCTTCTAGCTTTCTGAAACTTGTAAATGCAGAAAATAACTTAAAGGTGACCCCATTTGCATTACTAGTCATTCAAATAAAAAATTCTAATAGAATATAAACGCTTTATCGGACTGATCCAAAAAATTAAATTATTTTATTTATTATTTATCTCATTAATTATAGATAAAATAATTTCTTATTATCACTTAATTAATTTAATTAGTGATAATATAACTTTTATTATTTACCTCTTACTTAATTAAAGAGAAAAGTAATGACAAAATATATAAAGTTATCATTTCTGAAATGTGGAGCATTGTAATTGGTCCCAAAATTTCATCATCTACACTTTTCAATTTTCTAGAAAAGTATGTGGTATATATATATTCATATACAACACTCGCGTTGGATTTCAAATAACTAGAAGATCAGGTCAAATAGTATGGTTCTACACTTCTAATTGAAAGCTCAAAGCACGGCTAGAAGCATGCACGTTCAGAACAAACTTGAGATCATGAAAGTTTGCATTGGGAAGTTTGGTATGAATTATATAACCTGTAAGCATTTAATGGTCAAAGAAGATGCTTCATGGATTGCCACATACACCATAAAAACACAAATGAAACGAAAGAAGGAACTTTGCCTGAAAAATACATATTTTTCCAGCCAACGTAGGAGGGCCTTACATGTTAAACTATGGCACTTTGCTGTTTTTAGCAGGGTTTGTTTCAGTCACCCTGGCACCATGGCATGTCTGCTCCTTCTATTACTTTGTAAGTTATCTTTTAGTTATGTAGGCTTCCATTCTCCCTTGTATAGCATTTTCTTAGTCGAGAACTTTCTCTCCGGTTGAAAATAAGTTCCAAACTAACGTGCCTATGATGTACAATGCAACTGACACCTTAAACACATCATTCCAGGAACCTGCAGGAGTGAAATTTGCAGATGTATTAATAAACTTTGATACGAGAAATTCGAGAAAAAATTCAACATCAAGGTAAAATATTCTAAGCATAGATTCAGTCATATACCTCGTTGGAGTATGTAACCAGTAGCAGCAGTCCCAAAAACACCAGCCAGCACTCCGGCTGTGTTTGACAATCCTAATAGAACTCCCTGTGATTGACACAAACGACTTGCTTTCAGAAAAAGAATAATGCCATTCGAAACAAGAAATATTGTTCATTAAGGAAATTATCCAGAATTTAAAAAAAAAAAGTTCAATAATGATATTTTATATTGAGAGTGATCATAAGTTCAATAATCAATCTGTTGTTCTTAGTTCTAGCTCTTGGCAGAGAACATGTTAGACGTCAAATAATATTATTATACTATTAGATTAGTTTATTATTGATTAGGAGTTTTAATATTATTAGAAGATTCCCGTAGCTGATATTTAATTCAATTAGGAGATTTTATATTATTAGGAGTCCTTCCTTAATTGGAAGATTTATTTTTATTTGAACTATGTAACCTCTATTTAAAGAGGCCAATTTGGAAGAATAAAGTGAAGTCAGAATTTATTTTAAAAGTTAAGAGATTTAAGACTCTCTCAATGAATCTGAGGTCTGGAACTCCCTTCCACGAGTTCCACCTGTTCGTTATAGGTCATTCGCGCAGAAAAAACAAGGGGAAAAGCCCCGCTAAGTCAAACAATTTCCCTACAAATCGACCGGTGACTCGATCCATAACTAGGGACCATAACACAAGATCAGATTGATGTTATCAATTATCGAATCAACCATTTGGAAAGATTGGTTCAATCTTGCAAATTTAACAAAAGCATATCACAAGTATGGTACAAGCAGAAAAGTAACAAGATATTAGAATCGCAAGCAACATCACCTTTAATTATATGTTACTTTATACTGTATTATAAGAAACTTACAGCATATCGTGGGCCGATGTCTTGGTGATTGGAATAAAGACCAGATTGAGAGAATGCATCAGATCCCTGCCAGACAAAAGCATTTATTGATCAAAATCACAGTCAGATTTGAAAGTTCAGTTAGCTTCATCTGATTTTAATCTCAACAGAAACCAAACACCTAAGACAGGAGTTCTTTTTTTTTCTTTACATGAGTTTACCATGCACACTGGTTTTGTTATAAGCTAAAGGGAAGTTTGTTCCGATAAGAAGCTCATAATTGAAAAGAAATAAAAAAAGAATATTAGATTGCATCAATTCAGAGCTCAAGTGATATGGAAAGAAAACAAGATGATACCTGACTACATGCCATGCACAGCACTGCCATAGCAGGTGTCTTGACATGGATTAGCTGCGTAAGGAAGAAAGCTGGCCCTAGAAAACCTATCGATTGCATGATCTGCAGAATTAATAGGTTTCAGACATGATTACATAAAAGGAATATGAGTCAAGTAGTGTTACCATAACTTAACCAACACTTCTACAGAACTAAATATCTTTTCATCTCATCTTGAAAAAAAGGTCGTGCTTAATGCCATGTTAGACTCCATAGTATATATACAAAAAACATAAGACTCCAGTGTGTACTTTTGTGTTCAATCAATTGATCAAGTTGACTTTGAAATTTCTAATTTGGTACTAGCTGCTCAATAGCTTGTGACACCATGAGGGCATGATGCTTACGGGAAAGACGGAATTGGGATTGAATTTAAAATAAGAATCAGAAGGGATATAAACAGATTAAAAAAAGTTGGTACTCTCAAGCATATTTAATAACCCTTTGAAATAAATCAAATTCTAAGAATCAAAGAGAATTGATCCTTGCCTTACGAACTGTTGTTACAGAAAGACCTTTGCTCACTAGTGTGTCTGCGATCCATCCTCCTATATTCGCAAAGGCAGCCATAGTCAACCATGGCAATACACAGAGGAGTCCAGATTCAGTCAGGTTGAACTTCAAAACCTGTGAGAACCACAATAACATTGGATATCAAAGTAAATGAGAAGGCAAAATCCAGATTCAAATATAATTTTCTGGCTGCTAGCTTGGCTCCGTAAAAGGTCAACGGTAGTGAGAAATTCAGTAAATAATGTTCGTAATCTAATCCACAGCACTGATGTGATGCATATCTGGCAGGTTAAGGCCAGCACAGGCAGGGGCGGAGCCAGAAAATTATCTTTTTGGTGGGGGGTGGAATTAAGTTATAAATTTTGATAAGAGTTAAAATGCAATTTCACCATTTTATTACCTAATATGTTTATAAGAGCCTGCCAATTCTCCTTACCTTAATACAATTAATAGAAGTCAGTCAATATCTGACATTCAGGTCACATGGCGCAAGCAAGCAAATGAAAAGCATGTACTGGAGTCAATGTCAGGCATAAAGTTGACATTGTTCATTGAAGCACGTTTCAGTTACCTGATTATAGTATGTAGGCATCCATGTCAAGAGAATAAAAGTTCCCCAATTATGGCAGAAGTGAGAAATTATGAGAGCCCAAACAGGGGCTTTTGATAATATTAATTGCCATGGAATGACCGTTACAGGTTCCTTGGATATGCTGCCTCCCATGATTATTTTCTTTTCTTCTTTACTTAGCTCAGGGTCTTCCTTTGGGGAGCTATATGCCTGACAAGCAACCAGAAAAACGGCAGGAAGAATTTTCTAAGTCATGAGTGACATCCATCTGCAAGTACATTGATTCATTCACTTTTTTTATAAGAATATTCAAAACTACTTGTTTAGAGTGCCTTGTGAAAAAAGAAGGTTGGGAATCAAAAACATTTTAGCAATAACAGGAGCAGAAACAACTCGCATTCTAACATGTCTTATAGGACCATGGTATGAAGAGGTTCAGTTTGTTTTGAACTCAAAACAAGCATCATTCAGCCAAAATCACTTACAAATGGTGAGATTCAGAGGAGAGATTTCTATGTTGATTCTTCTGACATACTTCGAATAAAAGCTAAAGAAATTAGCAACTCACTTTTCTCAACCATAATGCAAACCAGATGCTTCCAAGGGAGCCAAATGAGTAAAATACAGATGGCCACCCAAACTTGTTGATTAAGATAGGAGAGAAAGCCAGCCCAATAACAGAACCAAGATACATGCCACTGTACACAAGTGCAAGCGATCTACTTCTCTCTGACACTGGAATCCACTTTGAAAGTAGGTTGTTCATCGCTGGCATAGCCACACCCTGTAAAGAAAATAGTTCAAACAGATGAGTATCCTTTACACTTTCTTCTAGGAAGGTAGGGAACTGTTGGCAAACTCAATAAGGAAGCAGTGACAGAGGCCACAATAAATTTGGTTTAATATTATTATAAAAAATAAATATATATATTAAAAAAGAACTGAAAGGTACATGGAATTAAAATAGTAGAAACCTCTAATCCATTTAAGTTGATGAGAATATCTTTTTCCTTTCCTCTCATTCTTTCATCTCATTCTAACTGATAATTTAACTTTATTTAAAAAAAAAAACTATCTTCTTAGCCTTTTTGTACAGGCAAAAAAGGCTGCTTCAGTATGTGAATTTTGAATTTTGGAAGTAGGTAGTTAACCACAGGCAGTATAGATATAAATTAAAAACTAAGCAGCAAAGCAGAACCAACCTCGCCAATTCCCATAAAAGCACGCATAATTAGCAAAAATGGCAGTCCAAATCTTGCAGCAATAGGTGTCAAAACAGTAGCTACTGACCACCAGACAACTCCAAACCCCAGGACTAACTTCCCACCAATTTTATCTGCCCATATGCCTCCAAGAATCTGAATGTTAAAAGTAAATATCAGATTAAAAAGATTACCAAATTTCTAGCATCAGCAAACACTGAATTGAAAACCACTTATATGCTAAAGTGTGCATCAAACTTGGAAGATTCATGTATGCAACATCACTGCTAGAAAGTTGACACATTATATGCTGATGCATGGACATACTCGAGGGAAATTAAATAATTCTGCATTTTTAATATATTTGATCCAGACCTGAGTGAGCAAGTATCCCCAAAAAAAGGAGGACTGAATCAAACCAACTGTTGCACTGTTCCAGTTGAACTCTTTCGACATGGGGAGTATAGCAATGCTCATGTTAACCTGCAAAAGGCATATATAGCAAGCAGCTCACTCAGCATCCAAGTAAAGAGGTATTAGAGTGCTGTTGTTCATGAAGAAAACTACTCACACGATCCATATTGCATAACAGGAAGGCTGCAAAACATAGCAGCACAATAACCCAGCGCTTTGGAAAATCCTGCCACAACGGGACTGCTTCCTGCATGTCTCCTCCAACTAGAATAGCTTCGTTCATTCCATCTGGAGATGGCAAAGAGTCCACCTTTGCTTCTGTTATGTCATACTCTTCAGATTTATAGTAAGCAGAAGTACTGTTTTTTCCTATCCCATCCTTGTCACTTGGCTCAAGGCAACCTCCAGGCACTGGACTTGAAAAAGAATAGTATCCAAAACTTCCTCTACTTCTTTGTCGCGGGGAAACTTTGTGAGACTTCTTACAGTGGCACAATGACACTGAAGAAATAAGTTGTCTGCCATTAGGTGAAACTGATAGAGGTTTCAAAGTGTTTTCATCTAAATGAACAGTACTCCTTAGATATCGGCCGCATGTGTATCCAGATAAAAAACCATTTGCTGTTTGGCTCCATAACTTCCGGTAAAACATGTTACCATGCAGAACAGCAATGCCTGATCTCTCTCCCTTGTGAAGCAAAATGGCTTGTTCCCCTTGACATACTTTACCTGCCATTGTCATAGTTAAACTACAAATTACAGAGATATTCATGACGTAAGGGAACCTTCATTTGTGTGCTAATTTATCATGGCAATTGCCAAAATATGGCAATGAACCTAAAGAAGAAATCTCTAAATGGAAGGAAAAAAGCAATTAAAATCCAAGATGCTGTATATAATACACGCCTAGGGGACCTGGAAAGACAAGGCGAATTCCCCAAAGCTTATGACCGGTAAAGAACTTTTACCCCACAGTCCACACCGACCTCATACCCATCAAAACTTTTAACCAATCAAAATCCCAAATCAGGAATCTTCCAGTTTTGCAAAACAATCCTAAGGGATTTTACTGAAAGATAATAAGTATTAAAAACCTGAAATTATCCTTTTCTCATCCATCAATTGGTTGACACCATTTATCAGTTAAATCACCAAATTCAGCAATAAAACAAAATTATCAAATCAATCTAATAGCAACATCATTTATCATCTCCATACTTCAACTTCGCAATACAAAGTAAAATAAGAATATTGCATGCAATCAAATTTCTATCTAAACTTCTTCAAACTTCAATGATTCCACGGATCTAACTTACTCTCATCCACTTCAAAGTATACTTCAAATCCAAAGAGACTAAACTGAAGAAAAAAAAACAAAATGTAACCAGGAGCAAATAAATTGGAGGAAAATGCAAGTATTAATCCCAAAGAAAAAAAAAAGCAGATAAATATTAAGCTAAAAGAAACCTTGAAATCATCTCCACACAGGATTGCTATTCATTAAAGGAAGTAAAACAAAATACCTGAACCGATAAAAGAACCGAAACTCCGGTTGGAAATCAGACCGCCGATAGCCATTGGTGAAATGCAAGTATTACAGTGAAAAAGCTCGACTTTAGAGAACTAACTAGTAATTATACCATTTCAGTTCAAATCTATGACACGACACCGCTTTTAGTTCTTAGTACCAACGTCCTCTGACGCTGGAACGGATAAACAGATCCTTCTGTTCCTTTCCTTCGATAGAAATTTGTTGCGGAGGTTTTTTATTTTATTTTCAAAGCGGGAAGAATCTCAGTGGTTTCTATATACCGAAGCAAAGGAGGGTCGAGGGAACGACACGTGGGCATATAATCCTTTGAGAGATTAAAGGTCCTGAAATACCCCCTATGGGATTCGAAATTAATAATAGGAATGGCATGGCATGGATGGTAAATAAGAGGGATTAAAATGACTGTTATAGGGAATTAGCATGACGATATCTCAACCGTGCTTAACTAGAAAGGTCTTGCCATCGCTGAAATATTTTGCGTTCCGACAAAAAAGAAAGCCGGAAAAGGATATAAAAGTGATGAAACTTTTTAGTAATTAACTTATTGTTTTTATTTAAAAATCATGCGTGGAATATTCGCATCGTTACAAGTGGAAATGTTATACCAAAAAAAGAAGAAGAAGGAAAATGGAATTAATGGACAAAATAATTTGCAGAGTTCAGTTGACATGACAGCTGGAAATCAGACAAACCTTTCACTCCATCTTTTTGCGCTGTATCGTTGATATTTAATTTTTAGTGAAATTTTATTTCTTTTATTCGTACATTTTTCGACTTACGTAAAAAGCTGTAAATTTAGAATTAAAAATAATAATAAATTCAATCCATCTCTACTTTCTTTAGACATTATTGTAATTATATACTTTGTTTAGACAAAGATATTGGTGAAGCTCGCAATAGACAACCTTGAAGATGGTTTAAACTTAACACCATACTCCATAGTACCTTTAAGGTACCTCAATATCCTTTCCACTATTTTAAAATGAGGATTTTGCATGAATTGAAAAATATGATTTCCACTAGGCAGTTTACAAGATTTTCTTATACTTATTTCCTAAAGAGTAATCCAATATTAATATGTAGTACAAGATGCCAGTTTAAGTAATATCTTTCCTATACATCAATATAAGATCTCTCTCCCAACTAAAATTTTCCTCTTGAAAGCTTACTCACAAATGGAACATGAACTTTTGTATCAGGTTCCTAATAGCGAATAGGTAAGTACTCACTCAAATTATCATATATAATGACACAAACATGACTTCTTTAAATAATCATTCTAAGCTTGTGATTCTTCAATAAGTGTGAACATAATCTACCTTGAATTGTGATCGAATAAATCTTCAATAAAAATCAAATATTCAAAGAATTTCAAAAATAAACGTCTATGGGAACATCTATTTATTTAAGGAATCACGATCACTCATGAAGTTTACAAAAGAGTCCTTAATTGATATTTAACATGATCTAATTTAATAAATTGCTTCTCAAAATTCTCAAAAATAATGTAAGAATAGTCCCATTATTTTTCAATCAAAAGAATGCCAACGTATATGGCAACTTGCATAATCTTCCAATTGCATTTGGACGTATAATTTACACTAATATTATCCCATTTTGCATTGCCCTCTCAAGAAAGAATATAGTCTTGAATTAAAAAGACGATATTGTTAGGAGAGATAATCATAAATTTAAAATATAAATTATAAAACGGACATAAATGATGTAAAAAAAATCATTTATGATGGTGATCTCTTAGGATGCAGGATAAAAAACAAATTCTTTACTGCACAAAATAAAATACTGTAGCAGAAACAAATATATATTATATGGATGGATGGAATAAAACATTTGTTCCCCGTAGTTGAGGTGGTTTTAAACCTTGAGCATCTAATTGTCCAGCAATTTACAGTAGGTGACAAAGACAGGAGCCTTGATAAGGTCAATAGCATTAATAAACACATGATACTATGGATCAAAAACAATAAACACATGGTACTAGATACAGGCCATAAACCATAATTTCAAGCTTTGGTCTTGAATGGGATGGCTCGGATGATAATTTGATGGTAAAGTGCAGCTCCAATGAAGGGTCGAACCCAAAAGATCCACTGTCAAAAGGAACAATTATTATTCTTTTTCTTTAATATGAAATGTAAAGCTATTATGTCAAATCTGAATCGAATCAAAGAAAAGATTATATGTCAAAGGGGTTATAATAGTTTTTAACTTACATGGTCATCCCAAGCATGGTTCCTGTTATAGACGATGGTTGCTCCAAGGCTCCTGGCAGGATTAATGCCTGTTCCTGTTATGGGGATGGTTGCCAAGTGAACCAAGAACACTGCAAATCCAATAGGCAGGGGGGTCAAGATCTGCAATCTCATACACAGAAATGGAAAAAAAACAAAAGAATGTCAACAAACAGCCTAATCTTGCCCATATTCAGGTATCATGGAACAGAAACCAACAAACAAATTTCAAAAGGAATTACCCAAAAACCAAATGATACCTGCGATACCAGCGGTGCAGTAAACAAGAGCAAAGATCATGCCACGAAGGCCCCAAACAGTGACTAAATTGGGGGGTCTTGGTGTCGCGATAGCCACTCCTCGGTGTAGCGACATCAATGGAGTTGGACTCAATTTCTTCACTTCTACACCTTTAAAGATATCAGGACTTTCATGACATCGGTGTCGCGATAGCCACTCTGAACGATGTTCTTCTCGATTTTGAGCCCTTTATCGTCTTTCTACACTAACTCAATTACATCGTTAAGTTTCTGATGGCACATTTGGCCAATTTAGGTCTCAAAAGGTCTAAAACTAAGTAAAAATGTTTATTATTGCTTAAAGCTAAAAATGAAAAAAAATATATAAAAAACACTTAAATTACTTGAGCATAAATTCCTCAAGTGTATTAAAGAGTCTAATTTGATGTATCAAATTATATCATATTATAAAGCGAGAGTATCGGAGGAATGCTATATATATATATGCAATGAAATCTAATGGAGGGGTATCAATACATTCAAAAGAAGCTGTCCACCCTAATTTTATGGAGAATTTACTTGTGAAAGTTTTTAACGTGTTTTCTATTATTTCCATTTATTTTATTTATTTTTACACTGTACCCATTGTTGCGAAGTTAACTACATGAACGTGTTAACAGCGCAAAGCCTACATGACCTCATTCTCATTTGTTCCACTGATGCCCTACTTCATTTAATGATTTTCCTGGTTCTAGAATTAATTGTTTTGAAGATAAAACTGAACCTTGTTCACCATTATTCTCGTTCGATTAATTAAGTCAAGAATCAACAATATATATATATATATATATATATATTTGTGGTGAGGCCTTCAAGCTCCGGACCAGAGATGATTTCACTATGAGTGTACTTCCTCAGCTCGGGTCTCACAGCCTGTACAGTTTTGATCAGATGATGGCACCTCGAGGGGTTGAGATCCTTGGCATTGTAGATCCCTTGTAAGTTTTCAACTTCATTTTATTTATTGTGCTTGTCAAGGTGCAATTTTGATTGTGAGAGAAGCCAATTCAGTCAATCACATTTTCCAGGAAGCTACCAAGGACAAAAGAAAAAACAAAAACAACACCCCAAAATAAAGTAGATCTGTATTCATTGAATTTTAAATCTCACTAGGCCGATATTTGTCCTTATCATGTGTTAGGGTTAAAGTTAGAATGAAAGGCAAAGGGCTTTTCAACTACCATCTAATCAGGTGTAATACAAAGGAGATTGCAATTCAAAGATAGTGAAGGAAGTTACGAATGCTGAAATTTGTATTCAGTTTTGTTGAATCTTATTTTTTCGAAGGGTGATTGTATGCTGTATTGTTTCAGACTTTATCTGACCTTTTGGGTATGTATGTTGACCCTGTCCCCTGTTTTGTCTTTTTTCTTTTCCCAGTGATATATCCTCTTGCACACGGAATTTAGTTATAAAAAAGATGATTCAGTGTGATGGGTGCTTTTCTAATAAAAATTAAATGGAGTTTTCCTGTGGCATCAAAATTAAAAGGTCTAATCGATAAATTGTCCTTTCCAAATTCCAGTTTCATTGTTTCTTTGAATTTTCAACACGTAATCATCTTTTAAGAATAGTAGGGTAGGGTCCACACATGTGGCATTTCCCACACGAGTGGTTCCAGCATTTAAGAATCGTAGGGTAGGGTGCATGAGTGGCGGTGGACCTTGTGGGTATCCATGTGAGGGCTCCCTTCCTTTCCATTGCCGTCTGTATAAAGAAACTCTGCGACGCCCAATCCCATGAGGTCAGGTCCATTCTCTACTGCTTTTGCTGTACGGTATGTACGGAAAATTGTAACCAATTTAGACGGTGGGCGGTAACCTTTGAACTTCCCATTACATATTCTCCCACGCGCTTTTCTCTTTTTCAACTACTCCCAAGTCCCAACCCCTACGACATGACTTTTGCGAGTTCCTCCTAAAATCTTGGTTTTGGTTTGACTCCAAGATTTTAAATTTGAGGGTTGATATTATTCATCGGATTATGAAAATGATATTACTATTTCATCTTTTCCTTTTCTCATTAAAAATTTTCTTAAACTTCACATATTTGCTCAATTTTGTATATAGGCGAATCTAGATAAAGGGTTTAGAAAATTTTCAAGAGATCATTTATTAATTTATAATTTCGTTTTTTTTTCAATTTTGGAGTTGAAAGTAAATTTTACAATATGTTAATTTATAATTTTATTATTTTACGAGAAGATAAGAACAAATTTTTCATTTTTAGAGTAGAGAGCAAAACACCTGCTTGATTTTGCTCGAAAACAAAGAAAGCCCAAGGGCAGCTAAGACCAAAGCGGATTTACAAACCCAAAACAAAGGTGCAAAACAAAAGGCTAATGAAGTGGAAAAAACAATTAATAGTAAAGCAAAATAGAAAATTAACCATAAGAGAGAGGCACTATCCAACTAACAACCTAGTGTATCAAATTATTAATCTTTAATAAATTTAAAATCAAAGTTTTAAAAATTTTCATTTCATTTTCATAGTTTTATTTTTCATTTTTTTTTGTTACATTACAAATTAGGGGAGGAGATAACATTGCTAATACTTCAACTTTAATCTTTGAATACCAACACAAAACTCTTCATCAGTAGTCCCTTTTAAGTTGTTGGCTTCATTTCATATTTTTAACCTTAATTCTTTGTATTTTATGTTTTATTTAATGTATTAATTTTTAAAAATCCATTTTATATTTTTAACCTTTTAACTTTATTGGTTTTTATATTTTGAGTTAATATATACGAAAGTGCTTGAACTTTACAATTTATACCTACTTGGTACCTACTTAATAGTTAATATACACAGCAGAAAATTAAAATTTTGAAAATCGACTCGGTTTGTGATATTTATAGCAATAAACCTTAACTGAATTCGTACATATGTTTTCGGCTTACTGGACATTCGTTGTTCCTGATTTTTAGCCAAACGATCTTCTCTACTATTCCCGTACCACGAACTGCTTTGAGTGTGGGCTCGAACCAATTGAATCGAAACACAGAACTAGAAAATTTTTTTCTCTCATTTTGGGGTCAAAACAAAAATTTTCCCTTCTTAATAAAAACCGATAGAATTGTTATTCCAGAAAATTTATATGTAATAGTTGAGAATAAATTCTCTCTATTTTTTGGCAGAATAATAATCTCTCTAAATTGTGTTAATAGCTCTATCGGTGGCATCTATTTATAAGAAGAAAAGGTAGCACCCTTATTGAGTTGTAATAGTTTATTTCAAATAGAAAAATAATATCCTACTTAGAATAAGACTAGGGTGGATGGTACACCCTAGTATTCCTATTAGGGTTATCGCCTCATTCATATCCATGAGGGGTTTTTGGGCCTCTCTCACATCGGGTCCTATTACGAGTACTTCCTAGGCTTTTTTAACCCGGTACTCTGTAATGTGATCCAACCCGATTCAATTTTTCTATTTCCCAATATAAACTTTAATATTTATATATAAAATAATTTTCTCATCCCTATTTTATCCCTAGCAAAATTTTGACGATTTTACCCCTATTAAAAATTTGATGATTTTGGCCCTGGTAAAATTTTGAGAAAATAAGTTCAATATTTCACAACACAATATGTTCATTACGACCAAATGATTTGTTTTCATTTTCGGGCTTCAAAACAGTCCAAAAACATAAACTTATTTTTCCGATCATTTTTTAAGTAATTCATATAGGATTGCAAATGGATCATTTCCATTTTTATTCCCATTTTTGAAAACCTACATTCATTTCCAAATGATTTCATTTCTCCATTTCAGAGAAAACTGTTGAATCTGGTGCCTTAAGTGTAGTATTTTTTCAATATACACTTGTAATTTTTCTGAACAGATTGGTTAATAGAACAAATTCATTGATTACATCAATATAATTTGTATAATTGTCCTTACATGGTTTTCACATGCAAAGCAAAATGGAAGCAAATGTTGCTAATTGGTTGTTTAATGTTTAACTAATACTAAGCAGTATTACATTGTCAAATCGTAGTACGAAAAGATAAGTTGTATTAGTAGACAAACCTAAACATGTCCTTAGTCTAATTGGAAATTAGCAAATCGATTGAAAGACTAATATGTCGTCTATCAAGTCCAATTGGGAAGATGTGTTATCTTAGGCATCAGAACGGATGACTCCGAAAAGATAAAGACATAGATGTGCTGGCTTGAATGATAGTATATTGGACAAGACCCAAGCAGAATATATCCTGAATCTGTTTATGGATTTATTCACTTGTGACGTTCATAGTGTAGCGTATCTAAAACTTGAGTGGATGGCAGGCTATGTATGCGTCACTTATACACTTTGATGTAAGTAAAAGCCTAAGTTCAAATAGATAAGGAACCAAAAGCTGGTGCGTTGGGTGTATGACTTCTGTAGTGTGTAGCGTCATTCACAACAGTGGAATTCATAACTTAAAACATGGGTAAATGACATTCTCTCATTGGCATTACATGGTTAATGAAAAGTAAACGTGACCACGGGTCGTCCGTCTTTGTGATGGATGACTTAATCACTTTTTTTATAGTGATTGACTTTTCATGAAGAAAGATGTAATGATTACCATGCGATAAAATAGAATCATATTGGGAGAACATATATTTTCCCAAAGAGGTCAATGATATTCTATGAGGGTAACACACTAATGACAAGGTCATTGGACGAGTACTAAGTAGTTGCTTTTGTAATGATATGTCATTGGGGAGAGGTTAGTCACGATACTATAGTACAATGGAAAAAACATTGAAGCTAGTTGGCTACACCGACAGTGATTAGGCAGGATCGGTGGATGACATGAAAAGTACCTCTAGTTGTTTCTTTTCACTTGGATCTGGCGTATTCTCATAGAGCTCCAAAAAGCAACAGATTGTTGCTTATTCATCAACTGAGGTAAAGTATGTAGCTACAACAACAACAGTTAACCAAGCAAATTGGCTGCGAAAAATTCTTGGCGACTTGCATCTTGTACAAACTGAAGCAACAAAGATTTTGTGTGACAATCAATCTGCCATTGCACTTGCGAATAATCTCGTTTTTCATGGGAGGACAAAGCACTTCAAGATAAA
Organism: Gossypium raimondii; assembly: GCF_025698545.1. Lineage (NCBI taxonomy): Eukaryota > Viridiplantae > Streptophyta > Magnoliopsida > Malvales > Malvaceae > Gossypium > Gossypium raimondii. The sequence continues at coordinate 29,924,402 of NC_068571.1, read as the reverse complement.
GTATCACTTTGTGAGAGAAGTTGAACAGAGTAAGGAAGTGACTTTAGTTTATTGCAGTTCTGAAGATAAGCCAGTGGATATTCTGACCAAGCCTTTAGGAAAGGCGAAGTTCGAAAGGTTCAAAAAGGAAATTGGTGTTCGCAGCATGGTGGCCAAGGTGGAGTTTTGCGAGATGGCCAATCATGCAACAACTCACACAAATGGCGGACAATCCAAATGTGAATTACTTGGTAGATAATCATCTGATGAATTACCTCGCGGACTATTGTTATGCAGGCCATCATGTGATCATGTGAACTATCATATGAACAACCATGTTGCAGACAGTTCATATGCAACAAGCTTGGTAGACTGACCAAGTGAGCACAAGCTGTGATTTGTATGATGAGGTTTAAGACCTACGGAGTGTATCCGTGGAATGTGTTTGTTCTAGGTTGAAGATGCTACCAGTGATGAGTGCGTGTTTATTTTAGGTAAAAGTAATCTTAGTTGGTAGATGTTTTGATGTGTTTAGGTAATGATTGACATGTTTGGTTAATTTACTTGTCTACAAGAAATGTATTTCAAGTTTCAAGATTTTTTAGTGGGGTTTGTTGAGTTCTCTTATAAAGAAACTCATATACATTGTAAAGCTTGAAGAAAATGAAATATAAAGCAGACTTGTTATACTGCTAATTCTCTATTTTGGGTTCTTTCTTTGTTCTAAATGCCAACAAAGCTACTTAATAAGTGCCCGTCCAATGACTTTGTCATAAATGTGTTACCTTTATATGATATCCTTAATCTCTTTGGGACAAATCTGCTCTCTCAATATGATCTTATTTTATCTCGTGATAACCATTACATCGTCCTTAATGAAAAATCAATTATTATCAAATAGTAATCAAGTCATTTATCACAAAGAAGAATGACTTGTGGCCAAATTTACTTTTCATTTATCATGTAATGCTAATGAGAGGATGTCATTTACTCATTAGTTGAGCTATGAATTCTACTATTGTCAATAATGCTACATACTACAGAAATCGTATACATAAAGCACCAACTTTTGGTTCTTTATCTATTTGAACCCAGGCTTTTACTTACATCAAAATATACGATTCATGCATGCATAGCCCATCATTCACTCAGGATTAATGTATACCAAACTATGAACGTCATAAGTGAATAAATCCATAAAAGAATCTAAGATCTATTCTACTTAGGTCCTATCTGAAGTACTTTCAGTTAATCAATTACATTTATGTATCTATCTTCTGTGGGTCATCCACGCCGATACTCAAGACAAAACATCTCCCCAATTGGATTTGATAAAAAAACATATTAGTCTTTCAATCAGTTTTCTCATATTTGTTAAATGTTAAATGTTAGTTAACTAGTGAGCCAATATTTGTTTCCATTTTACTTTGCGTGAAAAAGCATTAGAGATAATATACAAAGGGTATTAATATAATTTATGCATATTTCATTAAAGCAAATTTTTCAAAAAATACAAGTATACTTAGACGGAAATACTACACTAAAGGCACTAGATCCCAACATAGGTACCAATTATATACAATTTGTCAAGTTCGTATTTCCGTATATATTAACGCTTATGTTTTCTTTAATGTATTAACTTTTGAAAGATATATTTTAATTTGAATATAAAAATAATATATCTAAAATAATTTAAGTATTTTTATAGAAAAATAAAAATAAAAATTCAAACTATAACAAAAATAATGAATTTAAATTATTATGAGTTGATTTATTATTAAAAGAGTAATTTAGCGTTTAGATAAAATTAAAGTAAAAGTAGGGTCGAAGTTAGAAACTTTTTAGAGGGATATAATTAAGTTATAAATGTGTACGAGAGTTAAAATACAATTTCAATATAATAATTTATATATTTATAATTTCTTAAAGGATTAAATAAAAATTATCATATTTAGAAGGTAAAGTACAATTTTATTATAATTTAACTTAAAATTTTAAAGGATTAAAATTAAATAATCTATTTTAGGGTCCCTAATATAAGTTTATATATTAATAATCCCTTATCCATTTATTTTTTCAGTGATATTTTGTTAAATAAATTTTACAACATTTTATTAAATAAATTGTAATATTTATTTTCTATTGAAACAGATAAAAATGTTAAAATTGAAAAAGCGTGAAGTGCAAATCCCGACCTAGAGCGTCAACCACACAGGAAAAAAATATTAAAAAGCAAATCCAGTCAACAGCTATTACCAGACGGCGTTTATTTCATGTTCCAACCTTCAAACGACAACAACCGAAAATTAAAAATTAATAAAGTGATAATTTTTCCTTTTCTCCCCCCCGGCTTTCATCTTCTTCACATTATTTCCTCTTCAATTCGTTTCCCCCCCCCCCCCCCTTCATTTATCTCTTTGAAAGAAAAGGAGGAAAACCAATAATCCTCTTATTTCCTATGGTAAATCTTTCTAAATATGGAAATAAATTGGGATGTATTTATAGTAATTTTAGTTGTAGTTTTGAGTGCCAGGTTGGGTTCGGCTGGAGATATTGTTCATATCGACAACGTTGCTCCAAAGAGACCTGGTTGTTCTAATAACTTCGTTCTGGTATTCCCACAAAAAACCCCCTATACTTTACTACCTTTACTTTTTCCCCCTAGCTTTCTCATTGATGTCTGTTTGGTTGCTAAGAAAATGAACGATGAAAGAATCTTGCTTTTCTTTTTCTACTTATTGTCGGGTTAAGATTTTTTTTTTTTTAAAGTTGATATGTAGTTTAACTGTTTCCTTTTTTAGATTTATTTTCTCTAAATTATGACTGTCTTTTTGTTCTTCCTGTTTGATTGCTGGGAATATTTTATTTTCTGGGTTTGTTTGGATGATTTTGATCCTGATGAAAATTATTGCGAGTAATTTTATCTTTTGGTGATCCAAAAGGATAATGAATTGTATAATTTTCTTTGAGCTAAATTATCGTGAACTATGGTATAGGTTTTTGTTTTGTTATTAAGGCTAGGTGAGGAAATACATTATCTTTTTTAAGCATTGGAAAGAATAGTTTATCTAAACGAAGCTAAATAGTTATTTTGGGTTAATCTGTGGAAGACTCTTTTGTCATAATATTGGAATGGTGAAGCACTTGTAGACATTTCCTAACAGCCAAAGGAAGGCTTAATTTTAAAGTAGATCCAAAGTGCATTATACTTGGATTCTTTCCATTGGAATGTCTTTAATCTCCTAATATTTGCAAATTGAACTCAGCTTACAAAAGTTAAGTAAATAGTTAATACTTTGACATCTTTTTGTTTGTTATTTTCCCCTTCTAAATGTTGGACTTAATAATAGATTTTGTTACTTCTTTGCTCCCCTTTTAAAATTGAATTAGAGATGGTACTTGTTTAGTCATAATGATTTTTCTTGCTTTATTCATATTCTTTGGTACATCGTTAATGTAAATTATGAATATGGATTTTGTATTAGATTGATCCAATTTGTTATAGGTAAAAGTCCCAACCTGGGTTGAGGGTTTAGAAGACAATGAGTATGTTGGTGTTGGCGCTCGTTTTGGACCTACTTTGGAGTCGAAGGAAAAACATGCAAGCCATACCGAACTTGCACTTGCAGACCCTCCTGATTGTTGCAGCAAACCTAGGAATAAGGTTTTCAAATTCTGATCCTTTTTACAATGTATTCATCCAATTAGGTTCCTGACATATGCATGTGCTTTCATCTGATCAGTTTCCCTTACTCTGGTTCCTTTACTCTTTCGTAATCTTGAACATCCTCTCTGTTGGTAGCTTACAGGGGAAGTCATTCTGGTGCAACGAGGTAACTGTAGTTTCACAGTGAAGGCAAATGTTGCTGAAGAAGCTGGTGCTTCTGCCATCCTCATAATAAACAACCAAACAGGTATCTCATGTCCTTTTACGTGCAACTAGTAAGAGCTTGTCCATCTTGATGGCCTGTTGTGGTAAAAATTAATTCCATACCCTATGCTCATTCATGTACTACTTGCCTTTATTAGAGGCATTCTCTTGACAGATGGTCTCATCTCATTTTATAGTAAGTTTTTGTGTCTGAACTGAAAGAAAAAGAAGATTTTCTGTGCTAGATGCATGATAAGATTATTGCTTCAATTTGGAAATTTGAAGAAATTTTGTGGGCTTACATTGGCTTATGACATCTTTCCGTTTTTCAACTATAGCCATACCACAACTCTGATCAGAAAACTGCTCATGATCTTGCATTTCCTGTTCTTCATGATACGTGTTTAAATATCATTGCATTTTATTCATCCACATTCTGTATAGCTGTTTGTGATGTCAACACTTGCAGTCCTTGGAGCTTAGTTGAGCTACGATTGTGGTAGTATCAGATTCTTAATCAACTTAATCATAAAAGGAAAATAAATGTTACATTAAAAATGATAGAATTTATTCTTATGGCTAATTATTTACAGGTTTGGGCACTTGTCAGCAGTCCAAAACCTGTATTTGCTTTCTAAAGATTGAATCAGTTAATCTTATTCTACAGAACTCTTCAAGATGGTTTGTGAATCTGATGCTGATGTAAATATAAAAATACCGGCTGTCATGCTCCCTCAGGATGCTGGTTCACGTTTGGAAAAATATATAACTAACACCACCATGGGTATGACTTTCTTTCTTATGCATTTCTTTTATTACCATTGTCACACTTGATCCTGCCTTTTTGCTGTTCCAGAAAAATGCTTTCTTCTGATCTTTTACCTTGCTTGGGATGGGAATACCTATACGGCATTTTGTCAGATGGATTTTAAATTGTCTGCAATTTTCATCTTTATGTAGTGTCTGTTGCTCTTTACTCTCCAAAGCGCCCAGCAGTTGATATTGCTGAAGTTTTTTTGTGGCTAATGGCTGTTGGTACCATCTTGTGTGCCTCTTATTGGTCTGCATGGACGGCTAGAGAAGTTGCTATTGAGCAAGAGAAGCTACTCAAGGTCACTTTTATACCTTAATTTTATGCATTCTTTGTTGAAATTCTCTTCTAGCATATATGTAGCTAAGCTTTTTCAGTACAATTCAATCATTCATCACTATCTTATGCTGATTGATGATGTTTGCACAGGATGCTTCAGAAGAATTTCTACAAGTAGGAGCTGCAGGTTCAAGTGGTTTTGTTGACATAAATACAACATCAGCAATTCTCTTTGTTGTAATTGCTTCATGTTTCTTGGTCATGCTTTACAAGCTAATGTCATTCTGGTTTGTCGAGGTTCTGGTGGTTCTTTTCTGCATCGGTGGAGTAGAGGTGCGCCTGTCTTCATATATTTGTATGCTTAGCTCAGTGTGGGTCATTCCTTTCATCTTTTTGTTGGTAGTTCACAAGTTATTACTGATCTACTTCATGTTTTCTCCTACAGATTTCAATATTTTTGTTTGGAGTTTTATGATTTAACTAATGCTGCTAGTCTTCTTTTCTCGTATTTATATGCTTCTTTATTCCTGTTTTTGGTCTGTGATTCTTTGGAAAACTTTATCCTAAATTAATTCACACAGTCTGCAATGTCACTAAATGTGACTAATGGTTATGAACTAAGAAGCCATTTGGCGAAAGCTACATTTTTTTGCACATGCGCATCTTGTGCACATCGAGCACCATGATCTATGTCTGAACACTTTTCAGGAAACTTTATCAGATGCATGCCATTTCAGGGAAGAAAACAATTTTTTCAACATGAAAATCTTGAATCTGTTCCCTAGGAGGGGATACCAGTTTCAGAAGCTGTAATCAGGGACAACTTGTTCCTTATAGATAACCAGCATTTGTCTCTGTTTCATAGTTTCTTTGGTGGACTTGGTGATGTCTAGTCCTTTATGTTTTTACGGAGGCTAAGATTTTGACGAGAACCCATGCCTGTCTGTGCAATTTTTTTGAACCTCAATTCAAAAACATCTGTTGAATAAATATGCCTGGGTGTATAACTTAATTAATCAGAAGCCGCATTTGATTTGCATGTTATATTTTCCTGACATTCTCTTGAGACAAGGCCTGATAAAAAGGGCATAGGGTTGGGGGTTGAGGATGTTTCTTTAAGATAAGTGCTGATCCTTGTTATCCTTATGCTTCCAGGGCCTACAAACGTGTTTGGGGGCACTTTTAGCATGGTATGCATATTACTTCCCTGGTGCTTTTGCGTGTTTACGTGTACATCCTCTTGATTCTTCTGCTTCAATATGACTGTAATTAAACAGCATGAAAACCAAAGTCTCTCATGAAGATATGGAACAAGGAAGTCTTACAATGTTCTAAAAGCAACACTTTTCCCTAGAATACATGCTTTACTTTCAAGTTTTAGTGAGCAAGTTATAAGTCATATGACACTGACAGCTAAATATGCATGTAGTTTCAGGTGGTTTCGACGCTATGCAGAATCATTTATTAAAGTACCCTTCTTTGGAGCTGTTTCGCATCTGACACTGGCTGTTTGCCCCTTCTGCATAACATTTGCTGTTGTTTGGGCAGTGTATCGGCGTATCTCATTTGCCTGGATAGGTCAAGATATTCTTGTAAGACCACATTTTTTTGTATCTAACCATCATGTTTGTGATTAGTGCTTAAATGCTGATCGGTTGATTTTATTGTATTGTATCTGATGTCCTCAGTTGCTAGTAGTGACATCTCTTCACATTGAACATTAATATGCTTGGAACTTAGTTTGATTTACATTCTTTCTGTGAGGAACTGATGATATTTAAACCTCCTTGTTTGCCTTTTCAATCAGGGCATTGCACTTATAATCACAGTCCTTCAGATTGTTCGTGTGCCAAATCTCAAGGTGAGTACCTTCATTTATTTGGCTTTTTTCTACCTACTGCTTAGAGACACATGCACTTTTTTGTATTATATCGGTCTTATCTTGTCCATAGGTCTGTACATACTGGATACACATGCATGTAGCTAGTTTACATTTGAGAATAATTGAAGTGTGTCGGTTTATTCTTTTGATGCTCTTTAGTGGTGATTCTTTACTGAACCAGGTTGGAACCGTTCTTCTGGGTTGTGCTTTCTTGTACGATATCTTCTGGGTATTTGTTTCCAAATGGTGGTTTCATGAGAGTGTAATGATAGTTGTAAGTAATTATGAGCATTATTTCTTCACCATTGGAGATCTTAAGGGGTTGATATTCTTTCTATAGACTTGTTGGACCATTGAGGAAATGACGTTATCTTTATTATTTTTCTTCTATATAGGTAGCTCGTGGTGATAAGAGTGGAGAGGATGGCATACCAGTGCTACTAAAAATTCCACGGATGTTTGATCCTTGGGGTGGCTACAGTGTTATTGGATTTGGAGACATAATCTTACCTGGACTGATTGTGGCATTTTCTCTAAGGTTTGAATATTGGAACCTCAGCTGTCTGCTTTCCACAGGATTTAGAAATTAAATTTGATCTTTGTTATCTTTGCTGGTTCTTTATGCTTTTGTATGGTTTAAGACCTTATAAGATTTAACCATAAGCCAAAAGATGCTGATTGCAATTTGTTAGTGGCAATATTTACAAATATTTGTTTAAACCTGAAATTGTTGTTTTTGTTTGTTTCCGGAGTACTCTTATGTCTTACCTTCATTCAAATGTTACAGCAATTAGTTTTGTTCCAAACAAAGAGATTTGTTTCTTATGTTTAGTCTGTTCATTGACTGATAGTATTGATGAATTTTGCAGATATGATTGGATGACAAAGAAGAGCCTTCGAGCAGGATACTTTGTATGGGCAATGACTGCTTATGGTTTAGGTATGACAAATTGTAAACTTGCTGAGCCATCCAGTTGATATATGTGGGGAGTTTGACGGAACCAAGCCAAGTTCGAGTTTTACATTGTTTCAACTGTCCCTCAGATTTGTTGGACCCCTTGTATTGTGCAATATGAATATTATTTTGCAGCTTCCTTTTACTTCTCTTATGTCTTGCCCATTAATTCTCTATTCCTTAAATTCACTCCACAGGTCTTCTGGTCACGTATGTCGCCTTGAACTTGATGGATGGACATGGCCAACCTGCTTTGCTTTACATTGTTCCTTTCACACTTGGTAAGTGTCGATGAGATTAAAAACAGTGTGGTCGCTGTAACACACATGGCCATGCTCATAAACACCCGACAAAATGTCATCTTCCACTTTATTTCTCTTACCATTTATTCATCTATTGCATGGTTGCAGGTACCTTAATTACACTGGGAAAGAAGAGGGGTGATCTCAAAACTCTCTGGACAAGAGGAGAACCAGAAAGACCTTGTCCGCATGTGCAACTTCAGCCCTTAGAACAAAAGGAATAATGGTAATAAACTGTGAACAATAAGTAGCTCAACTGTTCGCCAGTTTTGGTGACTAGTACAGAAATCAGTTGAAAAGCTCTTACCCTTTCAGGTTGTAGAGAAGCATGTTATATTTGCAGTATTTTCAACACTTATAGAGACTGACAAGTAACAGAGTAACTTTTAATCCAGTTCAACTAATTCTATAGGAGTTTTACAGTCGATTCTGTAACCCTATGATCAGATGATGAGAAAGAATTAGATGAGTTCGAGACTGCAGTTCTGAGTGATTTTTTTTGCATGAATGTTGTGTTCCATGGAAGTAATTTTCTTTTTTTCTTTGAGAACCCGGATCACATTCAACATATCAGTAAATATCAACATCTGCAACTCTTTTTTTGCTTTTCTTATTCACAGCTTCCTTTATATAATATATATTTGTTGTCAATAACGCAAGATACATATTTTTGTAATTCTAGATATATAAAGTATTCGGTTTCTGAACTCTGACATTATAATATATATGCAAACAACATATAGGAATCATAGTATTACACTATTTTTTATAAACATGAAAGAGACAACATGGGGGAATAATCAAACATGTTGGAGGAACAAGAAAGAGTTTCAACGGTTTTCCTGCCATTGCTGAATAGCAGAACGAAGAGGAAAGTTGGGGATAAGATTGAGATTTGGAAGCCGGAGGTTTGTCATAGGGGAAGTATCATGGTCAGCCAGCCAATCCTGCAATGCAGTTGCTTCATAAGTATAACCGTCAGCTGCCATATGCGGATCACTCATAACTGCCTGTAATATCAATTGGAAAACTATGTTTTATTGGATTCAACTATATAATCTACTCAATGAAAGACCAAACGGAGCGAACCTAACCTGTAAAATGGGACAAATGAAATAAGATGGCGGTTCGCCATCTTCGTTGGACTCTGGAGCATATGCTATTGAGGCTACGGAAGGTTTCATCGTTTCAAGTACCTTCAAAACATCTGAAGCAAGATCAGGTCGACGGCTTCGGTTTATGTCACAGCATCTTATAGCCAAGTGAGTCAACTGCGCAACTTGGTGTGGCCAGTTCCCAGCTGAAGAATCTAAGAAGGAACTCAGATTTCCACCATTTAATAGCTCGCTTTGTGCACTCTCGGCTATACCCTGAGTTGATCTCCCACTAAGTAACTGTAATACTATGATGCCAAAAGGGTATAAGTCTAAACTGTGAGATACTCTTCTTGAATTACGAAAATCAGGATCAAGGTAAGGATTCGGATTGCTTGATTCTGTCATATTGCTCGAGTTTTCAACAAGAGAGAATGCACGGCAAGATCCAAAGTCGCTAAGTTTGCAGCCAAAGTTGTCATCGAGGAGAATATTCCCCGGCTTTAAGTTGCCGTGCACTAGTTTACCAGCATGTAGAAACATTAGTGTAGAACATAGCTGAGTAGCTATATGCATCCGAGATTGCCATGACAGTGGGGGCATGTCGTTCCTGCTGTTCAAATGATCTTCAAGACTTCCATTAGGAACATATTCATAGACTAAAGCCCTTTTCTCAGGGCAGGCTCCAATGAGATTTACTAGGTTCGGATGCCTCAATTTAATCAAATCATCAACCTGAAATACAGTAGAGCATACTCTATTTCATTCTATTGCAGATCGGTAACATCTTTGATTCTAAAAATTCTACTCTCAACAGTTGCATGTTAGCCTTTAAACTGAAAGACAACAATAAAATCTAAGATGCCTAATGAATGTATGATTTAGATTCGTACCTCCCGTAGGAATTCATTGGAATCCTGAAAGCTATTTCGGCCGAGCACCTTTATAACCACTTCAGTGTGACGTAGGGCACATTTATAGTATACACTCCCTCGAGCTCCTTCTGCTATCTTATACAATTGGTCAAAGTCTTCAGTTGCTTCCTCAATCTCTGACAGAGAGAACTCTATAAAGGGTTGCTGCAAATGAGAGTTTGAGGTATCTTCGGATTGTTTTCTTAAAAGCTCTTTGTTTATTCTAAGAGTATTTTCAAGCTCAACCTGCAGCTCATCCTTTTCTTTCTGGCAAATCTCTAACTGATCCAAAGTTGCATCATGAATCTCTGATACAGACAACTGATCAAGGTTGAATTGGTCCATATGTGTGCTTGAGGTCTCTTCTGCTTGTTTTCTCAAAAGCTCTTCAATCACTTTATGACTATTTTCAAGCTCGATTTGCAACTCATCTCGTTCTTTCAGGGAAACCTGTAACTGCTCCAAGGCTGATGATAATTCATCTTCCAATTGTTTCATCCTGCGCTCTGAGTTGGCAACTTGGCTTTCCAGTATAGAATTTTGTTCCCTAGAAACTGAAAGCTCTTCTCTCAGCCTCTTAATATTTTCAAGGCTCTCATTCTGTTTCGCAAGTGCTGTCTCATTTTCTCTCTTGCATTCATTGTACAACCTTTCTAACATTTTTGCCTACAATTCAAGGGCAGGGATAAGTAACCATACTAAATCTGAATTTGCAACTTCATAGAAGAGGGGAAAACAAAGCCTGAAATGCAGAAGACATTACTTGGCGCATAGCTCGGGTAGCATTCATTTCAGCTTTAACTCGCCTGTCGGACTCTTCAAATGCTTTCTGATTCGATGATTCAGCTTCCTTCAGTGCCTGTTCAAGTCGATCAAATAGTTGATCATTGCTACTTCCTTCCTGCCAACAAACCATGAACCATTCAAAGGCATCAGCATACATCAGTTCAAATCTGAAAAACGCTTCATTCCTCAGCTTCCAGGTCAAGACTAAGCTATAAAGACGACGGAATGGCAGTGGTGATAATCAACATATGACAATAGAGAACATGAATGTAGACGTTCTTGACATGTAGCTTTTATGGAAAATGAACTTCTACTGTACTATAGTGTTATGGTATATTGGGGCATTGATAAAGAATCACAAACCTCTCCAGAGTGAAGCACATCATATAGCTCAATCTCACATTCACTCTCCTCTCTTTCCTCGGACACAGTTGAGCCAAAAATACCAGCAGCTTCAGTAGAACTTGTCAAATAACTAGAGCCAGATGGACTTGGTGCATTTGATGATTGCCCAGTTTCAAACCTGCAGTAAAGACCTCGATGTCATTACAATGGAAGCAATTGGAACTTGTAATCTCATTAGTGACAATCAGTGAGCTACCTTGTGTGGACAAGGTGCTCCCTGCAAATGAACCAAATTTGGCATGAAAATGGTGCATTTTCGTTCACATATTGTGCTTTCTCAGACATCAGCCACATTCCCCTGCAATAAAAAAGTGAAGTTCAGCTGAAGAGTGAAGAAAGAAAGTAAGATCATTCATGACCGTTTAAGGAAACTGAGAACAGTTTAATAACAAAATTATTTGTACTCTGAGAAGTGCTCATCAGCTGCTGCGCCCATCACTAGCTTCTTGATATTGTGCCGACGAATCAGTTCCACAATCCCTTTTGCAACATCATCCATCTGGATATGTAGTCTTATGGCACTGACCTACACAATATTGAAGAACTGTTTCAGAAAAAAAGAAAAAGTACAACTCTCTGATTACAGACCCTATAAATCCATAAATAATGGAAGTAAATAAGTTTCCATTAAGCAAACACGGTCTTCTGCTGAGTTCAGTAGAGCCATTAAATGAGCAGTCAGTAGAGGAAGAAGAAATAGTACCCCAGCTTGACTACAAAAAAGAAGGTATTCATCCAAGATCCGGTTCATCATTTCCTTTCCAACTTCCTCTAGACCTCTGATTTGTTGTTGATCAAAAATGATTTCAGCTAAATTCCCATCGACTCCGTACACTCCATAAGGGGAGGGAAGAAAAAGAAGGAAAAAAAAAATCAGATTACATGCAGCTAAGAATCTCAAAGAACCATTAGAAATCAACAGTCCAAATTCATATACTACTAGAGAGAGAGTTGACTTACTGGATGAGATCATTTTGGAAGGCTGATGAACATGAAGAATGCAAACTTTCCGAGGCTTAAGGTTATGTAAAACCCATAACAAAGTGAGCTCACTTTCTTCAACTCCCCCCACTGCAACATATATGGTATCCTCACTACCCATGCTTCTCCTAATTACTCCCTCAATCCACCTGCGATGAAGTTGCAGAGATAGGGTCAGTTACAGCCAAAGCCAAAGCAATTTTGTTTCTATTTATCTGGGGTAAAAGTAGTAAACCAAGGAGACCTTCAAGGCAAGTTCCTAGTCAAGACGGGGTCCATGAAACTATTTCAAACAGGAAAAGATTCCCTGCGTTAAGACCTGTTGGGTGACTTGTCATTGCAAGCAATTAATCACCCACACCCAAATACTTCTTTAGTTTTATTAGTATTAATGTCAAAAAGGAAATGTTTGATTTCCGAACTCTTTTTTGGCTTTGATAACAAAAAAAAAAAAAAAAACTTTGGGATTTTTATAAACCCATGGTTTCAATGGTGAATGCTGGGTTCCACAAGCCAACATCATTTCTTCTTTATTCACTGGATTGGATATAGGAAGCATATTATTCCTTCTTTCTCTCTTAATGCATGCATTTCCTTAATTTTTCTGAAAGTGAAATCACTTTCATATGTTAAAACCTAAAATTGGATTATATTTATATATTTCTTAATAGATGATTGATAATTTCAAGTCTCATTAAATGTATTCCACATCTTCATCTATGAGATAAGCAGTTTTCAAACACTTTGTGAACAGAAAATGAAAAATTAAAGGGATAGAAATGAAATAAATATTTTTTTGAAAAAATTAAAAGATAAAAATTGAGGAGATAGAAAGATATAAATGAAAATATAAATTCTTTTTTCACAGATGTACTTGGTAGGAATATGAATTTTTTTCATCCATTAATTGATGGAGTTGAAAAATTGAAAGAAAGAAAAATAAAACATTTGAAATATACATGATTTTAATCTAAAATATACAAATATATTTTCTCTTCTCTCGTCATTTTAATTTGGAAGAACTAATTTTATGCATTAATTTAGAAAATTAGATTTTTTACTTTTACTTTTTTTTACTAAGTACACTCAAAATTTATTTTCTTTTCACTTTTTCACTCTTTCTTCCCATCTTTCTATTTTTCCACCCAACCAAACACACCATTAAACTCCTCGTGAACTAAGAAATTAGATAAACATTTGACCACGTCATGTCATATATATATATTTTTTAATTCTAGAACAAGATATGTGTTTAAATAGAGGTTTATGGATGAGGATCGGTTGGGTTCAAATCGATTTTATAAATAATATTGATATATTTTATGTTTTTCAAGTTTAGTTCAATTAAAATATGGATATAAAATTTTGTTCAAATCCACACATATTTGTAAATGACTAATCTAATATATTTTTGTCTACCCATATTATTTTATTTTTAAAAGATATTTATAAAATTTAATTTAGTATTTAATAATTTTATATATTTTTCATTTATTAAAAATTTAAATATAAGCAAATTAACGCATTTTATTATAATATTATATATTATTATAAACTTAACTTTCAGTTTTCTTTTCTTATAATATTATAATATTTTTAATTTAGTATTTAATTTTTACATCAAACAAACAAGAATGGAGGAGAAAAGATTGTATGAAATATAGATATTATCTCCATCTAATAGTTTAATGTCACATCGATAATTTCATCTTGAATTTCGTGATTTCCATTTGGATTTGATTTTTTTTTAGGACGAAAATGCTGAAATTTAGGATGAAAATATTGATGTAGTATTTAAACTATTGGAAAAGAGATATAGATGACGTGACATCATTATTTCATATCATCCTTTCTCCTCACAATTATATGCTTAGTGTGTATCATATTTACGTTTAATTTTCTTGAGTAAGTGTAATTACTCAACATAAAACTTTTGATCACTAGGTTGTTGCAATTTGAACTTTTAGAAATGGTATAGAAAGAATAATTTATAAGGGAATTGTAACAGCCTATTTTTCAGTGGTGTCGAAAATAATAGTTTCGGGGCCACTGAATCCGACGAGTAAGTTCGTAAATATTATTATTTAATGTTTAAGAGTCAAAAAATGGTTTTAAAAAGGTTTTTGATTTAATAATTTATGTTATATAAATGATTTATTAAGTTCTAGTGGTAAAACCCTAAGGTCAAGTGGTTTTAGAAAATAAGGTATCGGGACCTTGTTTCTATAAACCAAGCCGTAAATATTTTTATAAGTATTAACAGAGTTCCATTAAGGTGGTATTAAAGTTTCGTTGAAAATTTTTAATGTTTCGATAGTTAATTAATTAAAAGGACTAAATCGTAAAAGATGTAAAATTTGATCACTATTTGATTTGAGTGATTCATTGATTTATTGAATAAAGGAAAAGAGAGTTAAATCGTAATTAAACCATTTAACGGTTTTGGGAAACTAAAAGCATGAAAATTTGATGATTATTAAATGGACAAAATGGTAATTTGATAATTAAATAAAATAAAATAAAACCAAAATGTTATATAATCATTTTCATGTCTTATTCACGAATTGAAAGAAGAAAGAAACCATGGTTATACCTTCAAGCTTTCTTTGGATGTTGCATGTAAGTCCATTTTAGTCTCGTTTTTAATAATTTTTATGTTTTTGAGATCATTGCAACTAGGTCTAGCTAACCCGTACCTTCGATTTTGAAATTGTTAAAGATTGTGAATGTTGCCATTGATGAATCTAGTGATTTTTTATTTTAAATTATGAATTTTTAATATTATTTGGTATTTAAAAGTATTTTTAAGTGATTTTTGATGAATTTATCAATTAGGGACTAAATTGTTAAAATAATAAAAATATAAGGATTTGTTGTGAAATTTTTGCATAAATGGGCTGTATTGGATGCCATAAGAATTTGGATAGGCTCAATTTTGGGTAAAAATGGTTAAATTGCATGTTTTAGGCTCAAGGACTAAATTGAATAAAAGTAAAACTTTAGGGGTGATTTTATAAAAATGTCAAAAATGACTAAATTGCATAAAATACATTGTTTTATTGTCTAAATTAATAGATTGAATGAAATTATTAATTTAGATCAAGATCGGGTGGAAAATCGAGGAGAATAGAAAATTACCAAAATACCCCTATACTTTGACATTTCTGCAATTTTGCTAGGTAAATTCATATGAACTGAATTCTGTATAATGCTGATTAATTGAATGTTAGTATGTGATTATATTATGATTGAGTCAATATATATATGCTATTATACAATTTATCGAGTAAAGAGATAATGGAAATTCAACAACATACGACGACTATCGAGTCCCGTTTGAACCTTGGGAATATATAAGATATAAATGAAATGTCATTAGGGTTACCATGTTTCAGGTGTTGGTCCTGAACGTCCTACCGGTGGCTGAGTTTCGGCATGTGTTGCGGATACTTGACAACTTGTGTGAGCAGCACCGTGTAGCTACATTTCGACCGACAGCTTGTGTGAGCAGACCCATTTATGGCTTGAGAGAGAGTATCTATATAAATGAAAAGGAAAGAAATGGTTTTGACCATATGTTAGCACACAGTGTGTGAGATTCTCGCGTATCCGATATTATTCTAAGTGGTTCAACGGGTATACAAAGGGATGGAACGGTAGGTGTTCCGATTGGCAATGTCATGAAAGTATGGAAAGGTATGAGTTGTTGATGATTAAAGTATGTATAGTCATGTTCATGAAAAGTATGAATGCTTATATTCTATATTCATGAAAGTTAGTTTATCATGTGGTGATTTTTGCTAAGTTATGTGTTTAATCACTAACTTGTGACTATGGTTAATGCTATGTTTTTGTCTTATGTGTTGTGCAAATGAAATGGTAAATGTTCAATATGAATTAAGATATGTATGCATGAAACTTATTGAAATGGTGATACATGGAAAACATGATATGTTATGAGATGTATAATAAATCCAATTGAATTATGCTCAAGTATAATGGTTATCCATGTTAAATTCATATGAATCATGTTTAAATGAACTAACATGTGTTGTTGATGTGCTTAGGCTTATGCCAAGCTTGTGGACATGATTGGTATTTATGATTAAACTTATACTATGCATATAAAACGGGTAAGAAAAGGGAGTGATATGGTAAGTACATAATTGGGATGAATTATGATGTTATAAAATGTTTAATGAGATAAATGATGTATTCATATGCTAGTAAATTGCTTATGCATTGAATGAATCTATCTATGTCATGGATAAATACCTTAAATTGAGAATTAATAATGTTGTTTAGGCTTATGATAAGCATTTGGGAAAGGAAAGGAAAGTAAGTAAATAGAAAGATATATAATTTTATAAAAGGTTGATGATTATATATTATGTCTCATGAAATCCTATCATGTTATGAATGGTTAATAAATATGCGACATTAATGAACTTACTCATTTGTGAGTTGATGAATATGGTTTGATAAATCTTAAGACATTAGTATAGGTTTACTTTTAACCTATAAATTTCATTATTGAAATGTAATATTATGTTTATTGTTTATACAAGCTTTCTAAGCATTCGTTGCTTACGTAGTTATCTTTCTCTTACTTTACAGATTATCGGAAGCTCAATATGGGTTGGAAGCTAGTCGGAGATCCATCACACTATCCATCAATTTTATCGATAGATTTTGAAGCTTTGGTCGTGGTTATAATGGCATGTATAGGTGGACTAGAGGTGTCCATGGGCCGGGTCGGGCCCAGAAAATTTTTTTGGCCCGCCTTCTAGGCCTGAGCCCGGCCCGCCCTGACCAAATATGGGCTCGAATTCATCGAGCCCAACTGAATAAAATCCTAAGCCCGAGCCCGGCCAGACCCATTTTTTAATAAACACCAAAAAATAATTTTAAAAATAAAAAACAAAAATAAAAGTATTTTAAAAATATTTTAAAATTAAAAAATAAAAAATATATATTTTTATTAAATTCAGGCTGGGCCGGGCCGGGCCCGAGCCAAAAAAGTGGTGCCCGAGGCCCGGCCTATTTTCTAAACGGGCCTCTTTTTTTGCCCAAACCCATATTTCGGGACTATATTTTTACCCGAACCCTCCTATAGTTCGGGCGTATGTCTAATGTTTTAGTTAAAGATATCAGCATGTAATGTTGCTTTGAATTTGTGAAAATTATGATATTTGATGCATTGATGATTGGTGTGCTTTTGGCACTTTGATATTTAAAGGTTGGTGTATATAAGATCAAATTGATGCATGGTTTTATAGCCAAAGCGGTAAGAGTTGGCATGTTTGCAAAGTGATCATTTAGGGCATGTTTTGATATGAAATTTAGTCAAGTCTATTTGTTTGAATTATGACCATTTGGACATAATTTGGTATGTATATATGTTGGTTATTGGAACCATTTGGAATTGGTTAGAAAGGTGACATTTAAATGGTTTTGATGCATGTGAGAAGTAGTCCCAATGGTAAGGTCCTTTTGATATGTTTGATATAGAAACAAGTTAATCTAAAACTGGTTAAATATGCACATGTATAGGTGTTTTGTGCTTGATGATATGGCCATTGTGATTGGCTTGTAATTATGGTATTTTGGATGATACATTAGTTGTTATGTTGCTATGCTATGAAATGTTGTTTTGAGTATGATATTGGTATGTGAACATTGTGGTAAATGTTGGCATAAAATTAATTATAAAAGTTAGTTGATTTGTGGTTAAGCTTAGCAAATGTATAGTCATGTTTGATTGTTGTGGTTGAGATGCCTTTTGGGATATTGGTTGTATGATTAAATACTATGATGATCTAGCTTGAATATGCATGTGTTAGGTACATTTTGAATGCTTGAATATAGGTGCAAATGACTTGTAAGGGTGTTCTTGAATTAGACGAAAGAAATGGCTTAAATTTGGCCTATTTCTTGTCCACATGGCCTAAGACACGGGCGTGTGCGACACACGGCCACACGACACGACCGTGTATCCCCTGTAGGTTTTTAAAGGTTTCATTTTGAGAGTTACATGGCCTGGCACACAGGCGTGTGACTTGACCGTGTGACCCAAGTCAGAGAGTTACACGGGCACAGACACAGGTTGGGACACAGCCGTGTGTTCCTACTTCGAATGCCCACTTGGCCTGAGACATGGGCGTGTGTCTCAGCCATGTGAGTCACACGGCAGTGTGACCTCTGTAGTGTGAATTTTTCTATCTTTTTCCATGAAGTTCTAATAATTTTTTATTTAGTCCCGAATCGTTTCTAAAGTGTTTCTAGGGCCTTGAGGGCTCGAAAAAGGAACGCTAGGCATGTGTTTGAATGGAATGTAATGTGTTTTATAAATGGTTGTAATCGAATGTTCTAAGTTAAAAGTTTCAGGTAATGCTCCGCAACCCTAACCCTATTTCGACGATGAATACGGGTTATGGGTGTTACATTTAGTGGTATCAGAGCTACAGTGTAGTCGATTCTCGAACTAAACGTTGCATGTATGAAGTCTAGAAATACATGCCATTATATAACCTGTGATTGTGTGATATCTCTTGACGCTGATAAAATTTGTTTCATTTTTTAGACAGAGATATTTTCCAACCAAGTTAATTCCAATAATGCTGGAAGCAATATTCATGTGTGTATAAGTAAAAAGTTGCTTATGATGAGTCGGAACTCATAACGGTATGAATAAATGTTTATAATGATTATGTTAATGATGAGTGTTATGTTAAGTGTATACATATGATAATCAAATTTAGAGGCTTTATGATTTCTACCCCTTCACCCTCAAGGTTTTATACAACAAAATTCACAAGATTTATGTTGATTAAGCCCACAAGTATGAAATCGAAGAGTTTAGTGGCTGAATGAATAATAATGCGGTCAGAGCCGAGAATGTGTTAGCAAGTAAAGAGAGTTCTAGAAGAGATATTAGATTTCTTTTCTCAAGATCATTCGGGATACGCAATGTCGCTGTTAAAAAAGAGGTTATTCATGGTAATCGACTTATTTAAGTACGATATGTAAAGAATGGGTTAATCGAGATTTCTTGTGAATTGATTTCTTTAGTGAAACGGGATAATGTAGAGTTATCAATGATTTTAGTAGTTAGTGGGATAGTGTTTGAACTGCGAAGATATTTAAATGCAGCGGTTATAGTCGAGTAGCTTACAACGATCTCTTCTGGGTATTCTATATGTTCATTTATTCTCAGAGGTATCAGTAATTGTTCATTTTTAGAGGTGATTCTTATCATAAAAGAATGCTATCTAATCACAATGTTAGACGGAAGTATTGCTAGTTTGGTTGATTTATAATTGGCATTACTCTATCTTTCTTTGGCATTCTATTCTATTATGTTCAGTACAAGATTCAACGATAAGACTCATATGATGCTATTTTACTACTTTTACTAATTGTTGCTCTGCTTTATATACATATGCAACTTATGCTGTCTCTATCACAACTGGTTTCAATACGTATGAGTGATATTCTTCTTTTGGATTTCCTCTGGGGTATCATTGATCTCTTTATCATTCAATACAAGTTGTATTCTCGAAAATTCAGTGTAGCTTCACATCTTGGATTTCATTATCTCAGTTTTCTTATCATTCTTATTGTTTAATCTATCAAACATGGTTCATTTGTAAAGGATATTCATTGGCCAGGGGTAATTACATCTATTATGGTTATAATTCTTGGTTTGATCATGGGAACACGGTGATATAGATATCAGATTATAGAAGTTGTATTACTACACTGGTTATTATTGGGACTACCTTCGATTTTCCTATTCTATTTTGGAGTGAATTATTGATAGTTGGGGTATTATT
The DNA here is from genome assembly GCF_025698545.1 of Gossypium raimondii. Lineage (NCBI taxonomy): Eukaryota > Viridiplantae > Streptophyta > Magnoliopsida > Malvales > Malvaceae > Gossypium > Gossypium raimondii. The sequence continues at coordinate 29,904,308 of NC_068571.1, read as the reverse complement.
CTATCTATACGGTTGTAACATCGGTCTTATTAAAGTACTATGGTTTTAATTCATCTGATGGTGGCGGCTTCGGTATGAATTAAAGTTTCGATGTTAAGAATTGAAATAGTTCTATTATATTTATCCCATTTATAGTTTTCATGAAGGGGCTAGGTAACGAAAAAGTATTGATGACGGAAGATCAAGCTTAACCTTGCATATTGATTTTTATTAATCAGGTAATCTCGATTTATTTCAACGGTTTAAAACGGGATGTTATGTCTTGTTTGAGCTAAGGTAGTTTGTAAAGATCTTTGATTAGTATTCTGATGGAATTATGATAGATTGTATGTCTAGATTATCTTGACAACAAGAAGAAAGGATTATTCTGAAAAGTTATTATCTGATAGATAAAAATCAACTTAGTTGTTTTAATCAGAGCGGGTTATTCATTTGAAAAGTTAATTGAGTTATATGCATTTGAGTTTATCTTCAGGCACGAGAACAAATTTTGTACATTCACGGGTAAATTAACGGACAGTTAAAATGAGGGATTCATATTCTAGATGACATGATACAGAAATATATCTATCAGATCAATTGAAAGAGCAGCAGCAAAATCAGGCCATCAGCAGCAACAAAATGAATCCAGAAACTGTAGCAGAAGCCCTTCTTAAAAAATCCCCCCACGCGATAAAAAAGAAACCAAACCAATTAAGATCCTTCAACTTATCCTCGATAACCCTACACCCCCAAGGTATGGCAATCGCATTCCACAGCCAACCGCGCAAAGTCAGGCACCCTCCCACGCAGAAACAGTGAACCTCCTCCTCAGAGTCCCTCTTGAGCCAACAGATGTGCAACTGAGTTTCCCTCATGGAACACATGTACAAAAGAGCAATGTCGGAAGAGCCTTGCCTTCGCCTTAATATCCCAGATGTACGCTCCGATGGCCGAGTTATCAAGTAGGGGAAAAAGTATCTTACGGATCACAGTCAGTGAATCTCCTTCAAGGATCACCTCCGTAAAACCTAGATCAATCCCAGGGAGACAGCTTAGAGACACGCAATAGTGTCCGCAGCAAACGGGGAAGGTATGTGTATATGGGTTTCAGATTTTGAGCCAAGTACCAGTCCCTGATTATCCCTAATTACTAATCCCATGTAGGATGTTTGCGAAAGAGCATTGTAGGCAGTGTCGAAGTTTATTTTCAGACAGCAGCCCTCAAGAGGCCTCCAGCACTCTGCCCCAATTGGGCATCTAGGTAAATTTTCCTTTACTGCATCTAGTTTTAGAAGATAGAATTCCACCTCACTGATTAGAGCTTGAATTTGAATGATAGAGTTAATATGAAATTTTTGATTTTTGGCATGCCAAATAAACCAGAAAACACAAACAATCTTCTTGGAAAGGTTAGTAGGATAGATTTGTAATAGGTAAAAAAGCCAATCCTGTAAGCAAGAACCTGATAACTCACTAGGCCATGTGATGTGTAGGTTAGCCCATATACCGCGTACTGACGGATAGTCCTGAAAGACATGCTCAAAGGATTTAACTTCAACCTAGCAACGAGGGCAACGCATTCGTACGCAATCGTCTATTGTAAATATTAGAAAAACTAGGAATGTAGTTATGAAAAATTCGCTAAACTGTAATTTTTATTTTTTCAGGAAGGTGTAAGTTCCATAGCTTGTTGTAGAAAGGTCTGTAAATATTAGGAGTCTTAAAATGTCTTGAAGAAGTAAATAATCTGTAGCCACACTGAATAGAGTATTCGCCCTATGCATTGGCGCCCCAGAATAAAACATCGTCATGAGAATCCCAAGCAAGGGGGATACAGCGCACCCGATTGGTAATGTCACACCCCAAGACAGAAGTAAGTAATTGATCGTCCCATTACCTACTTTGGTGATTAATCAAGTCCGATACATACAAAAGTGACGAAAGAATTTTAATATCTTGTAATGTGTATATAGGAAAACCCGAGATCCAAACATCATCTTGTATCCAAATGCTGGTACTCGTACCCATGCGCCAACTCAGCCCCAAATGAAGCAAACCCTTTGCTGCCCGGATGCTCTTCCATAGGTAAGAAGGGTAAGCTCCCAAACGCAAACTCATAAAATCACTACACGGGTAGTATTTTGCCTTTAAAGCAAGTGCCACCAAGGAGTGTGGATTTGTTAGCAACCGCCAACCTTGCTTCGCTAAAAGCGCTATATTAAAATGAGAAAACTTTCGAAAACCCAAACCCCCGTTGTCTTTCAAGGCACAAGAAGCTGACCAATCGCACCAATGAATTCCACCACGACCCCCATGCTTTTTCCACCAGTATCGACTAATAAGACGCTCCAAATCCAAACAGAATGAAATTGGTAATAAAAAACATGACATTGCAAAGGTAGGAATAGATTGCAAAACACTCTTAATAAAAACTTCCTTACCACCTAATGAAAGGGGCAAAAACACACCAGCTCTCAATCCAACTTTGTTACGATCCTTTAGGTTTTGAAAGCCTGCTTCTTACTCTGTTCAATAAAATTGAGCAGACCCAAATATCTTTCAGGCGCTATAGAAACCCGGACCCCCAGACGAGAGGAGATCATAGCCATAAGAGTTTTGTCAATATTTGAATTGAATAAGAAGGAAGACTTATCAAAGTTAACACATTGTCCCGAGGCTCATTCATAATTTTCCGTAATATGCTTAAGAATCGAAGCACCCTTAACATCTAGCCTCTCTAAACAGAATACAATCACCCACAAACGTCAAATGAGAAATTTAGGGACCCTCCCTACTGATGGTCGCACCTTTGACCAAATTAACCCGAAGTGTCAAACGCATAAGGGAGGACAACCCCTCACAGTAAAGAAGAGAAAAATATGGACTCAACGGATCCCCTTGCCGAAGACCCCTACCCAGAGAAAACTATCAACCCACCTCACCATTCAATACCATGGAGTAGGAGGCAGTACTAACACAATGTAAAATAAGATTCACCTAAGGAGTAGAGAAACCCATATGAAGCAACATGCATTCCAAAAAACCCCACTCTACCCGATCTAGGCCTTGCTCATATCTAGCTTCAAAGTGAAGTAGATTTTCATCCCCTCTTACTTCGGCGATAAGTATTAAGAATTTCATAGGCTAAAAGAATATTGTCGGTAATATGACGTATAGGAACAAAGGCACGTCTGGCCTCATCCACTCAATGATGCAATACTCTCTAAAACCTATTAATAATAGCCTTTGAAACAATCTTATATAAAACAGAACAGACGTTAATAGGGCGAAACTATTGCATTCTAGTAGGATTAGGGACCTTAAGCATAATAACAACATGGGTTTTTATTTATATCAGCAAGAGATAAACCATCGTTCAAAACACTAAAATAGTAGGCACCAATATCTCGACCGATGATATGCCAATATTTCTAGTAAAACAGAGCAGGAAGCCCATCTAGACCTGAAGCCTTTGTCAGAGCCATATCTTGTAAAGTCGAGTACACCTCCTGAGTGAAGTTAGCCGTGAGGGAAGCATTCATAGCGTCATTAATACAAGTACGAACCCCCTCCAAAATATGTTACGAGTCCCCCCCGCCTTTAGGATGTGAACAAATCAATGAAATATGCTGTAGTAACATAAAAAAGGCTCGTATTATCACGAACCAAAGTCCCATCCTCTACAATAAGGTAGCTTACTCTATTCACCCGTTGCCTATGAGAAGAAAATCGATGGAAGAAACCCTTATTGCAATCCCCCAACTTCAGCCAATTAGCACAGATTCTCTGTTCCCAAAATAGTTTAGATTTGTCAATCTCAAGATTCAGTTCTAGTTTTGCACTCAAAAGGTCCATCCAATTTTCATAATTCCTGTCCCAAGTGTTGACATCCCAGAGCCACTTATGCATGCCTCTCATCCTCTCCCCAACTACCTTCTAACCCTGCCGTCCATACTTGTAAACCATGACAAAGCATAGTCAAATGCTGTGGAATAGTACCATCACTACCCTCCCAAAGTCGCTTGATCTCCCATTTACAAGACTCCTTCAATACCCACCAAGCTTCAAATCGAAAAGTCCGTACACTCCACATCACTGTACGTTCTGTATCAAGCAGTAAAGGGCAATGATCCAAAATCGAGTGCTCTAAATACCTCCCGTGGACTCAGCATATGTTGAAGTTTGAACACCGCCCGTGGACTCCCCAACCCATAGACTTTCCAACTAAGAATTTTCATGGCTGTCGGCCAACCTACCCCATGGCAGCCGTCGATATAGTATCATGACAAGCGAAGTAATGCTCGTCACAAACCCTGTAGAATCTGAGGTATTAGAAACACGATCAGGAGAACCAATCATATGTTGCCGCTTCTTACCATTAATCCCTCAAGTGAAACATCCTTAACATCATGCACTATAGGAACTAAACCAACCGTATCCGCCTTCACACTGGTACTCGCTTCTTACAAATTAACCCCTAATACAAGATTTAACAGGTGCTGAGCAATAACCGAAGGGGAAACCCAAAGAAATATTCTACTTGTACTAGGCAAGGAAACCCTCCCTGTTAAACTACCAACAGCCTCAGTCCTAAGCTAGATATTGTCCACCCCAACGTCCTCTTTCCTGCCACCCGTAAACTTAAATCCCAACCCAAATCTGAACCCGTAACCTTCCTTGTCAACCTCACTAGGCATAAACTATCCCTGTTCCCTAAACAACTACACAAAAAGCAGGATAATGTTAGTTTCTCATATTGGAATTGAACATACAGAAAATTTCCCTCAGATAAATGAATATTCTTTCTTCACTTCAAAAGAGAAAGAACATCAATCCTTACCATCATTTACAGATAAAAAGTGTATCCACTACTAACAGACTTCATGTTGTACTCTTCAAACAGGCCAACAAATTTCCCAATTGTTGGGCCACTACTTTCGAGAACAGACTTAGTGGGAGATCATGAACCTGTACCCAAAAATAAGAATAAACCAATGGCACAAGCATCATATCTTCCTTTCTTTTCAGATGATGAAACACAAGAAGATGATTGTTGAATGTCCATGGAGCACCCTTGACCACTTGATCAATATCCACCTGATGAAAAAAACGAAAGAGAAACCTTTTCTCCCCTATCGGTATACCTTCCAAAGGGTAACAAATATTCAAAAAAGTATTTCGCATAGAAGGAAAATGCACTACATTGGCAGTTGGAAAACAACCCACTAAACATAAATTGTATAAATCGTGAAGGACAGATGAAACCCCTTTGATCGGTAGGACATCATCCTTATCTTCTGTAATATGTAAATCGACCAACCCTGTTTCTATGGCCCCACCAAACCACAACCAAACCAGACACTAGAACACACTCACAAAAATTCCAGAATCGCTACAAACTGCTAGAAACACAAAGAAACAGACATACAACGAACGCAAGAAAAACCAAACGTGCTAGGGAGCAGATGAACACGTGCTATTAATCAGACTATATAAAGCAAAATAACAATAATTAAAAATGAATAACAATGATACATTTGGTATGAGTAATATTTTTCCACATGTTTTAGTCATAGTTTACTATAAACTAATCAAAATTGGTAATTTTTAGTCACTTAAATGATTTTTTTTGTAGTAAAGAGAAGGAAATATTTTATTTATTTGAAGAGGTTTTATTTTTACAAGAGTTTTACTCATCCTTCTAATTTCAAGTTTAAATTTATACTTATTATTTTTATTTTATGTTTAACTATTTTAACACATGAATTAAATAATTTTTTCCTTATATCATTACAATAGTAACCAAATGTAGCATAAATGTTAAGAAAATGTATTATAATATTATATATTATTAGAAACTTAAAATTAATTTAAGCCATTAACAATAAGGGTCTATTTATGTTAGTTTTGATGTCCCAAGCTTTTGATAAAACAACATTTAAGATAAACTGATATGTATTATATTTCCTAAATCATTTGGTGAAAATATAGTTGAAAATTTTATCAAACATTTTAAAGCATTCTCAAATACTTGCAATATACTTAAAAGCATGTTTTAAATTTGTTTTAATTTATCAAAATTTTCTTGGGTCAATACTAGAGTATTCTAAGGTGTTTAAAATGTTTGTAAGAGACTTTGGAATGCAAGTATTGAGACATAAGCATGTTTGTCTCGAGACAGACAAAAGTTGAAGCTAAGGGTTGTTTTAGGGGAGTCATGTCTTGAGACACTCAAGTAATTGTCTCGAGACATATGACTAAATGTCTCGAGACACAACCTGCAATAACTATAACAATTATATTTTTCTTATTGTTTCGAGACAAGAGGTTTATGTCTCGAGACACACTGCTGCAAGCTACGTTAAATGCATTAAAAAATGCTCCCAATGGTTAGAAATCATCCTCACTGGCCATAAATGTCCACAAACTTGTTCCTTGATATAAGTACAATTCAAGAACACTTTAAGACTCAAGAGAGAGATATCCAAGAATCAAGATCAAGAGAAAAGTGTTTAAATCTTTATTCTTTCATTTCTATTGTAAATATTCCTTAAGAGCTTATTGGTAGATCTTTTATCACTCTTATTTCATTTATTTGAGAACTTAATTTTTCTAAACACATACCTTGAAGAGGTCTCTTTCTGTACTCTTTTTCATATCACCAATTGTAAATTGGCAGGGTTTTAGTTAAGCCATAAAAACTAAGAAGAGATCTAATTTAGCCACAAAAACTAGAGGGGAGGTTCTATGTCAGCCTTGTGAAAAAAAAGGGATTGTAAAGATAATACATTTTACTTGAAAGGTATCAATTCTAGTAGTGGATTAGGAAATCCTTAATGGTGGAAAGTTAAGGTCATGAAGGTAGACAATTGGGATCGAATAACTATAAATTGAATTGTCCAAACTTTTCTTCCCTTTCCTTATCTTTTAGAAAAGTTTAGGAAGATTCTTAAAATTCCAATTCACCTCCCTCTTGATATTTTCGGGCCTAACAATTGGTATCAGAACTAGTTCTATAACACATTGAATAATTTATTTCTGTTTCTGTAAATCCTAACATAAATATGTATCTGCTTCAGTGGTTAAGTGTTCTGAGTATGTGTGAGAGGTCTTGGGTTCAAGTCCCACTTTTGGCAAATTTTGTTATTTTTTTATCCTAGCCTTATCCTTGCTGGGTAGGCTTATGTTATATTGTTTGTAAACTCATATAAGAATGAGCCTACTGGTTCGGGTGGTAAGGAGTTAGCTTGTTGGAGGTCTTGTTTTCAAATCCTTGTGCGAGTGTGGATGTTAATTTTTGTTTCGGTTGTCTGAGAGAGGTTAGATGGGTTTGGAAGTCTATGTAAGTGGATGAGAGAGTGGGTAGTTGGGATTAGGTTAGTAGGAGATCATGCCTAAATTTGATATTATTTTATTTTTTTTCAAAATTTGTTTCTCTCTTTTTAAAAAAACTAACGCCAGTTTGTTCTCTCTCTTTTTTTTTCTGCACTTTCATTTTTTCCTTCTTTTTGCTACCTTCTCCTTTTCTGTTCAAAAACTATCGTCAATCTCTGTGTTTTGGTTCTATGATCCTTGCTTGAATTGTGGTTGGTAAGTGTTCTTGAATTTTTGTGCGATTGTAGGTCATTTTCGGTTGCATTAATTTTGTGTATTCTGGTGTTAGGTGCTAATGAAGGGCATCAAAATTTATCGTCTACTGCGTAGTGTGTTAAGGTTGTCGTAACTGTTCTGGTAAGTGATAGAACTTTTCATTTGTGTACCTCGTTCAAGTATGTCGATTGAGGTTTTGATAATTGGTGTTTCGGTACTTAGAATTGATCGTTGGAATGCTATTTTTAGGTTCTAGTGGGCTCGATATCACAACAGCATCAAAATTAAACAAGGTATGTACCTAAAAGACGAGAAAATAAGGTTCGGTGAAAGCTAAAAATTGGGTCTGTCGAAGCCATACGAGCGTGTAGCCGACCGTGTGGCTAGCCGTGTGTGACATAACCGTGTGACTGTCGAGGGTGAGGTCGTGTGTGAGACACAGCTATGTAACAGTGATTATGTGGCCGTGTGGGCCACATTGGCTAGGCTGGATTGGGCGTGTGGGCTACACAGGTGTTCTAAAATTTTCCCTAGGGTCGGACGGTCATTTTGATCGACTGTGGGCCTACCGTAGGGTTGGTAAGGGCTAACTAAACTCATTGTATGTGATATGTTAATCTGACAATTTGATCTGAGTAGGAAACTTATATGCATGTCTGACTATTTTGCGTAAGTAAGTATAATATCTGTATACGAGCATGTTAATCATGTTATTTCGTATCTGTTATCTGCATGCTGTATCTGTATTTGGGGTGGGATTTGTATATGTGGAGGAAGTAATCTGTATAGCGACCTTTCGCCTAATTTCTAACAGCTTGACTGCACATTATTTTGTTATGTATCGCATCGACACTATATGGTGTGTAGGGATGGTCAGCTGTTTTTAACTCTACATGGTGTGATGGGATGAACGGAGATGGTGTGTAGAGGATGGGGGTAGGATTCTATATATCTGTCTGGATTATCTAATTTTGATATCTGTATTTGCTAATGACTTAGGTCCGCATTTGTATTTGTTCTGTATATAAGAATATTATGTACATTTGCATGTCTATGTCTGTTGCTTACATATCGAGTTTATGAAAACTCATGTCTATTTTTATGTTCTGTACAGGTAACCTTCGGACATAGGCGGGTCAGTGCGACGGAGGCTCAGCGGTGACCACTAGTTAAAACTGCCTTTGAGTTTTTGGTATTTTTAAAATTATGGATTTATTTTAGAGTTTGTAACTTTTGAGATTCTCTGGACTATATGGTTTTACCTGTTGATTTTGGTTTTGATATTTTTCTATCCTATGTTGTATGTCGAAACGATTTACGAAAATGATGGGTTGAAGCAAACAAAGGTTTTTCTAGAAACAAAAAATGGGTTTCTAAAATATAATGACTTTTAAAATTTCTGCTGCAAAATTATGTTTTGGCGAATGAATAAACTCACAACAGTTTCAGTAAGAAACAAGTAAATGAATAAGTTTTGTAAAATTTGGACACTTTATAAGAAGGAAATTTATAAGGTTTTTGTTGAAATAAAAATAGTTTCAAAACCCTTCTTCGTAACACTCCCAAATTCGGCCATAACGTTTAGGTCAAGTTTTGGGTGTTGCATTTCGTGGTATCATAGCCAGGTTACAAAACTCGAGCTATGAATTTTGGGTTCCAAAATTGGGTTTAAAAAGGACTAGTTTGCAAAAAGAAGTTTTTCTCTTTTTAAGTAAGTATGTGGTACACTGAGTCTCCAGCGCCGATCCTATAAGTACTTTTGAACTTAGAAAACACTGTAGTTAGAACTCTCTGAAATTGTACTGAGTTAGTTAGAGACTAAAACCCCTGAAATACTTCTGAACTTCTGATAACTGAAACATAAAATATCTGTTAATAAACACGGAAATTGATGCATAAAATTTTAAAATGTAGATAAAATTCAAATTACGATGAGCGCACAAGGAACACATGGTTCTTCTTCTCTAGGAAGTATACCAAATTTGGATACGAGTGAGAGTATGGCTACACTTTTTATTGAGACCGAGTCTCAAAGCTGACTGGCTAGGGACGACACACTGTCCCAAGCCATGTTGAGAGTTTTGGAAAGGGTCGCTGGACCCCATTTTGAATCTGGGGGCTGTGGGTCGGTAACTGAACGACTCTAGTCCAATGGAGCTGAGCTATTTAGGGGTGTTACAGGATTTGCCCCTACCGTGGCCGAATACTGGTTGGAGGCTAATAAGAGGATAATGAACGACATTGACTGCAGTCCTGAGCAAAAATTGAGGGGTGCATTTTCTTTGCAACATGACGAAGCTTATCAGTGGTGGTTATCAGTTGAGGAGGGTACTCAACTGGATCTTCTGAACTGGACTACTTTAAGACGGCATTCTAGGAAAAATATGTGGGCGTGAGCTATGTTGATGCTCGTAGGTATGAGTTCATGACTCTCATGCAAGGTGATAAGTTTGTGGCCAAGTATAAGGCCGAATTTTTGAGATTGAGCGGCTACGCTCGAGGCATGGTGGCTCCGAGTATGAGAAATGTGTCCGTTTCGAGGACGACTTGAGGGATAGTATGAGGGTATTGATTGCTTTACAGAGGGAGCGAGAGTTATAGTTTGAGGGTATTGATTACTCCGCACAGGGAACGGAATTTTGCTATTTTGGTAGATAATGCGAAGATCACTGAAGAGGTTAAGTGTGTGGAGTGCCACAATAGAGACCGAGAGGGAGGCTAGAATAATAGGGATTCAGAGCCCTCTAGTTCTGTTCAAAGGCCTAAGAAACGGGACAGACCTGATAGGCCTACTAGGGTGGGAGTTATTGTTGCTCCTGCTAGGATTCAGCCTTGTGGTGACTGTGGTAGGCGTCAGCCGGGAGAGTGTTGGAGGAGATTGGGGGCTTGTCTGTGATGTGGGTCATTAGAGCACCAGATTAGAGAGTGTCCACATTGTGTTGATCAGATGCAAGCTACGTAATCAGGTTTTGTTCAGCCTAAGGGGCAGTACAGTAGCCACCTAGGGGTCGTGGATCGACTAGGGGTGGTAATGGTACAAGCCGATGACAGAGAGCACCGGGCAGATGTGCTAATCAAACTGAGGCGAGGTAGCCTACACTAGTTTATGCTGCTCGACGCCGAGAGGACAGAGATGCCCCTAATGTGATCACGGGTACGTTTTTTATTTTTGATGTTCCATTTATTGCTTTAATAGACGTAGGATCCACACACTCCTACATAGCTAGTTCAGTTTCTGAAAACTTGAGAATTATTATTGAGTGTACTTCTGGTGAGATCTCTATGCTAAGTCTATTGGGACAATCTATTCAGGTAAATAGACTATATAGGAATGTACAGCTGGAAGTAAAAGGGGTTGTTTTCTGGAAAATTTGATGGAGCTACCGTTTGGGGAGTTCGACTTGATTCTAGGCATAGATTGGTTAGTAGAGCACCGAGTTAGTTTGGACTGCACAAGTAAGAGGGTTGTTTTGAGGACCGAGGATTATAAGGATGTAGTCGTAATCAGCAAGCATCGAGATTACTTGTCTAATGTGATATTCGCTCTAGTGGCTGAGAAATTGGTTTAGAAAGGGTGTGAGGCGTATTTAGCCTACGTCAATGTTTCAGTTTTTAGAGACTCTTCTTTCGGGGATATCAGAATAATGAGGGGATTTTTGGATGTTTTTCCCAAGGAGTTACTGGGTTACCTCCGAATCAAGAAGTTGAGTTCGGCATTGAGCTTCTATCGGATACAGCTCTGGTGCCCATCACTTTATACCGTATGGCACCGAAAGAGCTTACAGAGCTTAAGGCTAAACTTGAAGAGCTTACAGGTCGTGGTTTCATCCGCCTTAATATGTCTCTATGAGGGGCACCTGTTCTATTTTTAAAGAAAAAAGATGGTACCATGAGAATGTGCATCGACTACCGGCAACTAAATAAGTTGACTGTGAAGAATAAATACCCACTTTCAAGGATCGATGATCTATTTGATAAGTTCTAAGAGGCTTTAGTATTTTGGAAAAAAGATCTCCGCTCTGGGTATCATCAACTTAAGGTTAAGGAAGCTGATATTCATAATACGACATTTAGGACTTGTTATAGGCACTACAAGTTCTTAGTTATGCCTTTTCGTTTGACGAATGCTCTGATTGCATTCATGGATCTAATGAACCAGGTTTTTCAATCGTATCTGGATCAGTTTGTCGTAGTCTTTATCGACGATATTCTGGTGTACTCTAAAACCGAGAATGAGCATGATGAGCATATTAGAGTAGTGCTTCAGATACTCTGAGAGAAATATATTTACGCTAAGTTGAGCAAATGTGAATTGTGGTTCCGAGAGGTAACATTTTTGGGGCACATGGTTTCTGCTGAGGGGATTCGAGTTGATCCTAGAAAGATTGAGGCTGTGCTTGATTGTAAACAGCCTAAGAACGTCTCTGAGATTCACAATTTTTTGGGTCTTATGGGCTATTATCGGAGGTTCGTTGAGGGGTTCTCACTGATTGTAGCTCCTCTAGTTAAGCTTTTGCGTAAGATTGTTCCTTTCGTCTGGACTGATGACAATAATCGAGCTTTGAGAAGCTCAAGTCTGTTCTGACTTAAGCTCCTATTCTGATACAAACTAAATCTGGTAAGGGGTTTGTGGTGTATAGTGATGTATCACATGTTGGTTTGGCATGTGTATTGATGCAAGGTGGTAAGGTTGTGGCTTATGCGTCTTGACAGCTTAAGTCACACGAGGGGAATTACCCGAAGCATGATCTCGAGTTAGCTGCCGTGGTGTTTGCGTTAAATATCTGGAGGTACTATCTGTATGGTGAGAGGTGTATCATCTAGACCGATCACAAGAGCCTCAAGTACCTCCTTACTCAAAAGGAGTTGAATCTTAGGCAACATCGATGGATTGAGCTGCTCAAGGATTACAGCTGCACGATAGAATATTATCCTAGTAAGGTATATGTGGTGATCAATGCTTTCAGTCGAAGAGCATGTCTGCTTTGAGGGTGATATTCACTCGTCTCAGTTTGTTTGATGATGGGGTTTGTTAGTCGAGTTACAAGTTAAGCCGACTTTGGTTAAATAGATTTGGGAAAAATAGTTAGGGGATGAGTCTCTGGCTCTGTGATTTTGTCAGGTTGAGAGTGGCAGTGCATCTGATTTTGGACTGAATAAGGGTGGAGTTCTGTGTTTCTGAGGACAGGTTTGTGTACCGAATGATTCTGATCTGAGACAGTCGATTCTGAGTGAAGCGCAGAATGTCCCGTACGCTATGCATCACAGTGGTAATAAGATGTATTGGGATCTCCGTAAACTGTATTGATGGCCGAGGTTGAAACGAGAGGTAACAAATTTTGTTGCTTGTTGTCTATCATGCCAACAAGTTAAGACTGAGCACCAGTTGCCTTCAAGTTTACTCCAACCCGTTAAGATTCCTTTATGGAAATGGGAATGTTTGACGATGGACTTCGTTAGTAGGTTGCCTTTAACACCCACTAAGAAGGATTCTGTTTGGGTCATCGTGGATCGATTAACCAAGTTCGACCATTTTATTCTGGTTCGAACAGAACTCTTTGTAAACGTTAGCGAATCTCTATTTTTCTGAGATTGTAAGAAAAAAACGGGGTTCCAATTTCGATAATCTTTAATAGGGATCCTCGCTTCACTTCTCAATTCTAGAAGAAACTTCATGAAGCTCTGGGTTCGAGATTGGACTTCAGTACTATGTTTCATCCTCAGACTGACGGTCAATCTGAGAGGGTGATTCATATACTGGAGTACATGCTTTGGAGTTGTGTGATTGACTTTCGATGTAACAGCCCGATTTTGGGCCTAGTCGGAACAATGGTTTCGGGACCACAAATTCAACGAGGAAAAAGTTATTTTTTATTATATTTTTATGGTCTACAATTTCACAGAATGATTTCGTTCAAAAATTTCGACGTTTGGGCACTCAATTTAGCCAAAAGGACTAAATTGTAAAAAGTGCAAAAGTTGAGTTCTACATGTTAGAAGTGTCCAATTGTTATGAAATTTTAAATTGGAGGTCCTTGAATGGTAATTAGACCATTGGTTACATTGTAGACAAAAATGGACATGAGATAAGTGAAATAGGAAACTTTTAAGTTAGGGGTATTTTGGTAATTTGGTAATTAAAATGTATTAAAAAGACAAAATAGGTAAAAAATCATCATCTTCAAGCCTTGGCCGAATTTCACAAAGGGAAAGCCATTGCTAGGGTTTTCAAGCTTCCAAGCTCTATAGTAAGTGATTCCAAGCCCCGTTTTTAATGCTCTTTATGTTTTTGGAGTCTCGGTAACTTGATTTAGCTTATTCTAGCAATAATTTAATCTAGGGTTTATATTTGGAAAAATACCCATAGATGAAATGTGTTTATTTTGATGTTTTATGGTAGAATATGAAGCTTGAAATTATGTTAAACAACTTTTGCTAAGCGCTTTTAAGTGAAAACGAGTAAAACGACATAATCGGTAAAAATACCTAATGTTCATAAGTAAGTGTTAGAGTGGGAATTCGATGTTGCCATAGAAGGGAAAAATGTTCAGCATGTCATAATACATAAGAATAAGGGATGAAGTTTAATTTACGAGCTTTGGGGCAAAATCGTAATTTTGTGAAACTTTAGGGGAAAAAATGTAATTTTTGCCAAAGTGTGATTTTAGGACTAGATTGAATAATGTGAGTGTTAAATAAGTTAAATATGTTATTATAAACCAAGAAAGATGAGGAATTAACCTTGAAAGCATGATGGTAAGTTTGTATGTGAATAATACATTGTTTTAATTTTATTTAATATATTGTTGAGATATGATTGAATATAGAATAAATATTTGATGTAGATTACAAAATGTGAATAAATTGGAAAATTTGGTAAAATGTTGTGAAGTAAGGTTCCCGATTGAACACTTGAATTTGACCAGGATTCTTTGAATGTAAGGGGTTGCTAAGTGCAGATTCCTCGAATCATTGATCAAAAAGGGGTTGCTATGTGCTGATTCCATGTATCATTGATTATAAGATGGTTTCTAAGTGCTAATTTCACCGTATCCTTGATTGTGAAAGGGTTTGCTATGTACTGATTCCCCTTATCATTGATTATAAGGTGGTTGGTAACTGTTGATTCCATCGGGATTCTTTGAACATGAGGTGGTTGCTAAGTACTGATTCCATCGTGTAACGGTTAATATCCGAAGTGTTCATCGGGGAAATTGGATAAGTGAAAATATACGTGAATCAAATAAGGTTACGTGATGAATATTAGGTTCGATATTTAATCGACCCTTGAGTAAGTTGAAAAGAAGTAATGAAATTATGAAAAAATAAAATGTGCAACAAAATAGTTTTGGACAGTAACAATAATGTGACTTTTAAAAATCACCAAAAATGGTGGAAATTGAATTAGAGAGTGAATAAGATATGAAATGAAAGCTTAAGGAGTCTATTTTTACATAAAAGAAATAGAGCAAGCAAAAGAGTTATACATTTTGAGATATTTGAATTTTAGTGAGGAAAGGTCGTATTGATTTTGGAATCCCCTATTCTGAATTTGGAAAATAATTAAAAATTGTAAAAATATAATTACAAGTTATAATTTATATTATTATAATCCTTAATGAGTCTATTTTCAAAGGAAACAAACAAAAATATCATCCGAATTCTGTACAATGAGATAATTCATTTTTAGTGAAGAGAGGTCAGAGATGTTGAGTAGTGAAATAGGGGTGACTTGAAAGAATAAACTGTACCAATTGGAAAAGTTAAAAATTCTAAAAATTTTATGGTAAGAAGAAATATGAGTCTATTTTTTGAAAAAATTAACAAATCTTAGTTTGGAGCTTTGTAGCTTCGGATAAAAATGATTTAGTGACTCTGACTCAAATAGACAGCTTTGAATTTAAATATAAGTGAATAGTGAAATTATGTATAATGCTATTTAAGCATGTTTTATACATAAAGGATGTGGAATGGAGAGGAGGAGGAGGAAATTTAATTATATATATGAATGATTTGTGTATAATTGGTTATATGCTCGATTATAATCGATAAACGTTAAAATAAAAATGATGCTTACATTTGCGTATTATTGATCATGATTTAAGCTCATATGGGAAAAGTTTCATAGTATGTGAGTGTGGTATATTTGGTATATGATTTGGTATGAAGTAAGGTCATGAATGGTTTATGGATTAACTCATGTTGGTAAGTTTGATACATGAATAAATGTTGAACTCGGCCATACTTATAATGCTTACGCTATATGTTTATTTGGCTAACATGTGTAGTGTACACGCTTAAGCTTTGGCCAAGTGGTGGCTGAATTATGCCACGTTAAA
This sequence comes from Gossypium raimondii, assembly GCF_025698545.1. Lineage (NCBI taxonomy): Eukaryota > Viridiplantae > Streptophyta > Magnoliopsida > Malvales > Malvaceae > Gossypium > Gossypium raimondii. The sequence goes on along the minus strand of NC_068571.1, from coordinate 29,888,397 downwards.
TTTATAAGTTATGCATTGAAATGGTAAGTGCCTAGATGGGAATATGCTTGTGATCATGGAAAGGTTGGTAATGTTTAAATTCTGTAAGCTTACTTGAAATGGTTTATCATGTGGTTAATTCCAAAAAGAATTATGTTTAAATGTACTGGCTTGTGACTATGGTTGAATGATATGTTATTGTTTTGTGTGATATTCGTAGGAAATGGGTGTGGAAAGGAAATGAAATACTAAGTTCATATTGAAGAATAAAATGACGAAAAAGGGGATGATGAATTGATTTGATGTTGTTATTTAAGCTTAAGTGATGTTTTCATTGTAATACTAAGAATTTTATAAATGTGTTAATGATTGGTATAATCGATAAATGTTGAGTTAAATGGTGAATACGTATTAGTATTGAACTTAACGATATTGAAGTGTACATGAATTAAATGGAAGTTTCTAGTGATATGATTTGAATTAAAAGAATTATCGTGGTATTGAAATATATATATTGGATTGAGAAATTGATTTGAATTGTGAACATGAAAGATTGTGAATTGAATAAAATGGAAATGAAGAATTGAATTACATGAGTAAGTATCGGGTCTCGTAGGCCCTATTTGTTATGAATATAATATTTTGAGGATATGTTGTAAAGAATTATAAAAGCATGTTAAAAATTTGAAGAATTTAAATTTGAATGAAATTTTGTAACTCGGTTTAATACGTTTACATGTGTAAGTGTTCTAGTAATGCCTCATACCTTATTCCGGAGTTGAATACGGGTAAGGGGTGTTACATTCGAGGTAGTTGGGAGGATTTTCTACTGTTAGCTGAGTTCGCCTACAATAATAGTTTCCAGTCTGGAATCCATATGACACCTTACGAGGCTCTATATGGTCGTAAGTGTTGTACTCCACTATGTTGGATTGAGTTGGGTGAACGACGGGTTTTAGGTCCTGAGTTTGTTTTCGAGACTGAAGATAAGGTTAGATTGATTCAGGATCGTCTCAAGGCAGCTTCTAATAGATAAAAGTCTTATATGGATCTGAAAAGGAGGGATATCGAGTACTCTGTGGGTGATTTCGTATTCCTTAAGGTATCTCCGTGAAAGAAAGTTTTGCAGTTTGATCATAAGGGTAAGTTAAGCCCTAGGTTCATTGGACCGTATCAGATTTTGAAGCGTATGAGACCGGTTGCTTATCAGTTAGATCTACCTCCACAGTTAGACCGTATCCATGATGTGTTTTATGTCTTGATGTTGATTTGGTATCGATCTGATCCATCTCATGTTGTTTCTGTTGAGGAGATCGAGGTGAGACCAGATTTGACCTATGAGAAGGAGCCGGTTCAGATTTTGGATCGAGATGTTAAAGTTCTGAGGAGGAAATCCATTCCGTTAGTTAAGGTTCTGTGGTAGAATCATGGCATTGAGGAGGCCACGTGGGAACCTGAGGACTCAATGCGTCAGTAGTATCCTCATCTGTTCGGATCAGGTAAATTTTGAGGCCAAAATTTCTTTTAGGGGGTAGAGTTATAACGCCTTATATAATTTATTTCTGTTTCTGTAAATCTTGACATAAATATGTATCTGCTTCAATGGTTAAGTGTCTTGGGTGTGTGTGTGAGGTCTTGGGTTCAAGTCTCACTTTTGGCAGATTCTGTTATTTTTTTATCCTAGCCTTATCCCTACTGGGTAGGCTTATGTTATATTGTTAGTAAACTCATATCAGAATGAACTTGCTAGTTTGAGTGGTAAGGAGTTAGCTTGTTGAAGGTCTTGTGTTCAAATTCTCGTGCGAGTGTAGATGTTAATTTTTGTCTCGGTTGTCTGAGAGAGTTTGGATGGGTTTGGAAGTCTGTGCAAGTGGATGAGAGAGTAATTGGGATTGGGTTAGTAGGAGATCCTGCCTAAATTTGAGGGATAGGGGATATTATTTTATTTTATTTTTTTTCAAAATTTGTTTCTTTCTCTTTAAAAAAAACTAACGTCAGTTTGTTCTCCCTTTTTCTCTACATTTTCATTTTTCCTTCTTTTTGCTACCTTCTCTTTTTCCATTCAAAAACTGTCATCAATCTCCGTGTTTTAGTTTTGTTATCCCTGCTTGGATTGTGGTTGGTAAGTGTTCTTGAAGCTTTGTGTGATTGTAGGTTGTTTTCGGTTGCATTAATGTTGTGTATTCTGGTGTTAGGTGCTAATCAAAGGGATCAGAATTCATCGTCTATCGTGTAGAGTGTTAGGGCTGTTGTAACTGTTTTGGTAAGTGGTCGAACTTTTTATTTGTTTACTTCGTTCAAGTATGTCAATTGGGGCTCTGATAATTGGTGTTTCGGTACTTAGAATTGATCGTTGGAATGTTATTTTTAGGTTCTAGTGGGCTCGAGATCGTAATAGCATCAAAATCGAACCAAGTGTGTACCTAAAACATGAGAAAACAAGGTTCAACAAAATTTGAAAATTGTGTTTGTCGATGCCACATGGGTGTCTGCCCGACTATGTGGCTGGCCATTTACGACACACGTCCATGTAACTGTTGAGGGTGAGGCCGTGTGCGAGACAGAGCCGTGTGACGACAATTGTGTGGCGTGTGGGCCACACGGGCTAGGTCTGATTGGGTGTGTGGGCCACACGGGCGTGTGGACTTTGGGCTAGGTCATATGGGTCGCACGGGCAAGGCCAATTTGGGTGTGTGGGCTCACACGGGCATGTGGGCCCAAAATTCTAAAATTTCCCTATGGTCGCGCAGATCATTCCGATTGACTGTAGGCCTACCATAGGGGTCAGTAAGGGCTAACTAAACACATTGTATCCGATCTGTTAATCTGATAGTCTGATCTGAGTAGGAAACTGATATGCATGTCTGACTGTTTTGCGTAAGTAAGTATAATATCTGTATACGAGCATGTTAATCATGTGGTTCTGTATCTGTTATCTGTTATCTGCATGCTGTATCTGTATTTGGGGTGGGATTTGTATATGTGGAGGAAGTAATCTGTATAGCGACCTTTCGCCTAATTTCTAACAGCTTGACTGCACATTATTTTGTTATGTATCGCATCGACACTATATGGTTTGTAGGGATGGGCAGGTGTTTTTAACCCCACATGGTGTGATGGGATGGACGAAGATGGTGTGTAGAGGATGGGGGTAGGATTCTGCATATCTGTTTGGATTATCTAATTCTTATATCTATATCTGTTAAGGACTTAGGTCCGTATTTGTATTTGTTCTGCATATAAGAATGCTGTACACATTTGCATGTCTATGTCTGTTGGTTACACACTGAGTTTATGAAAACCCACATTTGTTTGTCTGTTCTATACAAGTAACCCTCGGACATAGGCGGGTTAGTGCGATGGAGGCTTAGCGGTGACCACTAGTTAAAACTGCCTTTGAGTTTTCGGTATTTTTAAAATTCTGGATTTATTTGAGAGTTTGTAACTTTTGGGACTCTCTGGACTTTATGGTTTTAATTGTTGATTTTGGTTTTAATTGTTTTCTATCTTGCATTGTATCAAAACGACTTAAGAAAACGAAGGTTTTACGCAAACAAATGTTTTTCTGGAAACACAAACTTGGTTTCTAAAAGATAATAACTTTTAAAATTTCTGCTGCAAAATTATGTTTTGGCGAATGAATAAACTCACGATGGTTTCAGTAATAAACAAGTAAATAAATATGTTTTGTAAAATTTGGACACTTTATAACAAGTAACTTTATAAGGTTTTTGTCGAAATAAAAATAGTTTCAAAACCCTTTTTCGTTAAAAGTTCTCCATCAAAGGTTTCACCATCAGAAGAGGCGACCAAAGGAAAAAAATACTAAGTTTAAAGATGATATTGAAGTCAAGTTTAACAACTTTGCAAGAAGGTCATTACACTATGTGTCCTACACTATTAAATGAAGAAAACCACTCTAATTGGAAAGTGAAAATGAAATTCTTTATCCAATCATTTGATTATGGTGCTTGGAAGATTATCTCAAGAGGTTTGTTGGAGACACCCAAGGAGGAAGAAAGATGGGATGCAAATGACAAGGCAAAGACTCAATCCAACTCGAAGGCTATGCATACACTCTTTTGTGCTATGAGCGAAGAAGACTTCAACAAAGTTTCCTCATATGAAAGTGCCAAGAAAATATGAAATAGACTAGAGAAAATATATGGAGATAAGAATGAAAAAGAAGATATGAAGAAGCCTTGTGAGAAAGATTACTCAACTAATGGCAATAAAATCGAAGATGAGCAATCAAGTGAAAAACACCCCACAAATCCAAAGGTGATTTGTCTTATGGCTGTTGAAGAGCAAAAATTATGTCCTAGTTCATATTATTTAAATTCATATTCTTTTGATGAGCTACAAGATGCTTTCAATGAGTTAGTATTGGAATTTGACACTATGAATTCCAAATGTAAAAAAAAAAAATCAAAATTTAAAATTGAGAATGATTTTCTTTTGATGAGCTACAAGATGCTTTCAATGAGTTAGAATTGGAATTTGACACCACAAATTCCAAATGCAAAAAAAAAAAAATCAAAATTTAAATTTGAGAATGATTTCCTTTTGAAAAAAAAAATTCATTTGAAAAGCCAAAATGAAAAATTGAAAATGAATTTTGAGGCGTCCCAGAAGAAAGTTGAATTTTTTGAAAAAGAAAACTTTGAGTTGAAAATGAAATTTGGGAGCTTGAAAAGGAAAACTAAAATCATTTTTGAAAACTCTTTCAAATATGGCATAGTGTTAACATTGTCATTTTCATGGACATACTATACATACTTGTCCAATAAAGAAAATGATTCAATGTAAACTTAGACAAGTATGAGTTCCTAAGGGAACAAGAAACCTTGTGACTAATGTTCAAGGACCCAAAGTAATTTGGGTACCAAAATTCAAATGAGTGTCTCTTGTAGGTGAATTGGAGCAATGACGATGTAACACCCCTCACTTGGTCTGGTTGTCAGACCCGAGTAATAGGATGCTACAACAACTATGGAAACTTATACACATGCAAACACAGTTTTAACTAAGAGCAATGACTACTACAATTAACATTTAAATAAAATATGAGTTCATGACTAATTAAACATTTAAATAAACAATAGAAATGGATTTATCCGTAAATAAGGTCCATTTTGAAAATTTTCAAAATCCAATGTGAGTATCGATACTTTTACCCAGAATGCAAAAAAAAAAAAATCACAAGTTGGAAACGTTTTTCATGCTTAAAATAACATATTCATACTTCATTATCTCACAAGTCTAGACTATATACTCACATCCATTTACACACAACATATATCATATATATTTCAAATAATGATAATTTGGTTGCCTGAGATTATGAAACTGTAACACCCCAAACCCGGCCCAGTTGTTATGACCGAATTCGGAAAGCTACATTGGCCACCGGAATGGCCCAGAGAAACTTTTCTTGATTTCAAACGTACTTTTTTTTAAATCAATTACGTAGTTCGCTCAAAACTAGTAAAATCAAATTTTCAACTTTATTTTCAATCTCATTTCAAAAACTATTTGTCCACAAGAAGGACCGAACTAAACTTTTGGAATTTAAAAAAAAAATTAAAACTATTGGGTTATCAATTCAAAACAAATGAAATAAAATGTTTTATTAATTTCATAAAAGCTGTACAAATTTCAAGAATCAAAATAAATAATATCTAAATTGTAAACATTCAATCATTTATTCAAAATTATTTGGACTTTCAATCATACTTCTAAACCATTTGTCTTTTTATTCAAAATTGGAGAACTTGGTTATTCATCATTATTTCGGAAATAAAAACATATTAACTTCATAAACCGAATGCCTTAGAAAAATCATTTGTAAGCATTAATAATTTTGAAAACTAATTCTAATTTTATTAAAAACTAGTTTTTAGAAATGCAATGGAAAATGTGTTATTGACAAATTCTATTTTAAAAATTGAGTTTCAAGCGAAATCTTATCAAATACTAATTTATACGCTTTTTTTAAAAACTTAATGTCATGCAAGCAATTTATGCAAATCAGAATGAAAAATCCTCAAAATAAAGTCCCATGCCACAGTCCATACTCAAACGTATTACAAAATCAAAATATCAAAATAAAATTTAACTACTTTAATTTAAAAAGACTTCTGAGTAACTCCTCCAAATGCCATCATCGAATCCTAACCTAGGGGCTATCTAAAATCAGAAAACTAAAGGGGGGGAGCTATAAAGCTTAGTGTGAGATTAACATAAACACAATCACATACATATAAACATATACATTATGCAATCAGAATAATCATATCAATTTCATATAACTAAATATTTCACTTTTATACTATGCATGATCATGTCAATGTACATTTTGTAAAACGATACAGATTTTGTAACGCCCCAAAATTTTAATTTTGAGTATTGTGAATTTGTGACGCAAATATCTATCAGCTTTAATGGTTATGTGTTCTAGGAGTGTTTGGGAGGTCCCAAGTTCAAGCCATGCCTTTAGCAAATTTTTTTGGATTTTTCTGAGTAAAGCCTTAACTTTGTCCAATAGGCTTTTATTTAAATGTTTGTAAATATACAACATAATAGGCCTGTTGGTTTGGTGGTTAAGCAGAGTGTTAGTGTGTTGGAAGGTGGGGGTTTGAATCTCTGTGTGGGCAAGGGAGAGTTATTTTTGCTCGGCTTGGTGACTGAGAGTTTAAGTTATAATTGATAACTGAATAGTGGGTGGTTGAGATAATGTGGGTAGTGAGATTAAGCGAATTAGTTTCCCCAAAAGTCCTCTTTGTAACCGATGTCTAACTCCATCCTTTGCCAGTTTTTTTTCCTATGCTTTTCTTTCCTTCATCTTTTGTCTCTATAGCCGAATTTTCTTCTCTTTCCCCACTCTTTTTGTTTTCTTTATTTTTGCAAATCGTCTCTTTGGGTACAACCATCGATTTCATTTGTTTCGGTAAGTTGGGTAAGCGTGTTTTAGTTTTGGTATCCTTGAATCGGTAATTAATGGAATTATTTCATGTTTAGGAGACCTTTAGGCGACTGTGGATTCCAATCGGTGCCGAGGAAGTTCAATTTCGTTATTGTGCGTTCAAGGTATGAGTTGTCGGAAATATTTGGGGATGGTCTGTTCTTAATAATTCAGTTTGGTATCGGTTTAAGTCATTGAAATTGGTTTTTGGATGGTTGAAAATAGGTTTTGGAGTGCTCGGGGATCGTTTTAGCTTCAATTGAAACCAGGTGTGTACCCAAAACGCAAAAAAAAGGGGATTCGACTAAAAGCTGAAATTACTTGCTATTCGGACAGCAGCAGTAGGCTAACTTTGAAAAATCATCATAAATTATGGAAATCCAATTAGAGGATGAAAAAATATGAAATTAAATCTTATTGATTCTAGTTTCTCATAGAAGAAACGGTGTAAGTAATGGAATTATAAATCGTGAGATATAATAAACTTTGTAAGACAGGGTCTGAATGAATTCAAGTTCCCCTATTCTGACTTTGGAAAATTATCAAAAATTGCAGAAAAATAATTAGAGGTTAAAATTTACATTTTTAAATTATTAATGAGTCTATTTTCAATAGAAACAAATATAAACATCATCCAAATTTTTTACTAAGAGATGATTAATTTTTAGCAAAGAAGGGTCGAAGCTGTCAGATAGCAGAATAGGGGTAAGTTTGAATATTTTAGTGTACTTATTGGCTAAACAAAAAATTCTAAAAATTTTATGGTAGAAATTTATTTGAGTCTAGTTTCAAAAACATTAGGCAGATCTTAATTCAGAATTCTGTAGCTCAAGATATAAATAATTTAGTAACAGTGACTCAAGTAGATAGCTTTGAAGGAACATATACGTAAATATTGAACACATATATGAATAATTAACTAGCACGAGTTAAATTAAAAATGGATCATGTGGCCAAGGCCAATTTGGGCCGAGTGGGCCACATAGGCGTGTGAGCCCATTTTTCTGAAAAGTTCTGTAAGGTTGCACGGGTTGCCCAAGTCGACTGTGGACCTATTGTAGGATCGGTAAGCTTTACTTAAACCCCTATATGTGTGATCTATCTGTCTGACTTCTATACCGATCATGAATTATGATATCTGAATGTATGTACTATTAATTGCAGAATGGCATGACATATTTTGTATGTTGCATTGCATCGAGGTGGGTTGATGATATTTAGAGGAAGTGTCTGAAAGGCTATTAAGCCTGTTATCTGGCAGCTCAGCTGCAACCTTCTGATTATGTGCCGCATTTTGGTACAGCATGGTGTGTAGGGATGGGTGGGTTGATTTAATCCCCACATGGTGTGTAGGGTTGGACGGAGATAGTGTGTAGAGGCTGGTGCGTAGGATTCTGATTTGCTGTATCTGCATTTTGTATCTGATATGGGCCAAGACCCTAATGTATTTCTAAGACTGTATTTGAATGGGCTAAGGCCCAAACTGATTCTGTGATGGGCTAAGGCCCTACTGCATATTTGATGCTGATACTGTGATGGGTTAAGGCCCTACTGCATATTTGATACTGATCCTGTGATAGGCTAAAGCCCTACTGCATATTTGATACTGATACTGTGATGGGCTAAGGACCAACTGCATATTTGATACTGTACTGAGATGGGCTAAGGCTCAAAGCATATCGACATCAAAAAGGGCTTAGGCCTAGGACCGCTTTAATCGTAATCGTGATTTGCTATTGTTTGTTTTCTGTGGGATTACACACTGAGTTTTCGTAAACTCACCCCTTTTGTTTTAATGTGCACAGGTAATCCCCAGATCTAGACGGATCAGTGTGGCGGAGGACTCGGCGGTGACCACGATTTTTGGACTTTTATGGTTTTTAACCCATATTTACGATAATTGGTTTTACTTCGATTCTATTTTTATTGGCTAAGTTTTTGGGTTGTAATTGGACTTTCGGACTTTGGTTTTGGGTTTTAATTATCTTTACCTTATGGATTACAACTGCTAGTAGTAGGAAACCTCGGTTTTCAAAAGAAACAAATGTTTTTCCTATATGCACGATTGTTTAATCTGTTTTAAAAGCTTCCGCAAACGAATAGCGTTTTGAAACTATCGATTAAATGAGCAACACAAATTTGGAACTAATAAGATATTAAGATAAGGAATTCAATGGAAATGGTTTTAACGCGACGATACGATTTTCAAGCACCCTATCGTGTGACATCGCTAGATCCAGCCATAACGCCTGGGCCGGGTTTAGGGTGTTACAAATTTTATGAAAATAGTCCTATCTATCTCTGCTACACACGAAAATCAAGTTTCTCAAAACTCGTCCATCCAACACACCAAATTGTGAATAGTGTCACCAAAATCGCAAATAAACTGCCAATAATCAATATCGTGGACAAGCCACCCAAATCGCAAATATACTGCCACATAATAAAAATTGTGAACAGTGTCACATTAATGTAGATAAATTGCCACATATTTCCACGTTTCACATATCCCACCTCATGTAAGTGATATGACCAAAATCACTCAAATCATATATGCATGTTTAACATGAAAATCTCATATGTACACATGGTATGAAAATTTCACAATTTTTTTTCATGCGAACATTACGTATGTCATATAATCACATAACATGAGAATGAGATGTACATATTTTTCAAATTAATAATAAGCATTAATATCACACAACATACTTTTCACAACATATACAATTTGGGAAATACTTACTTGAAAAAATCCATATCGTTGGTTTATCTCTCTTTATGGATACATAAAGTATCATTATCAATAACATTATTTAAATAACAACATTTTTATTAATATAAAACAAAGACTTAATTTAGTTTAGTGTTAAAACCCACACCTGATCGTCGATCTGATGTGTAACAACTCTCTAAGGACGTCCACACTTGGATCTAACAATTAGATTACCTATTCACAATAAATAGCGACCTTACGTTAATTACGATCGTTATTAAGGTTGATATGATAGTTAGTATCGATTTCCATTAATACTTACCCTAAAAAAATCACTCGGATTAGTGATTTAGTTCCCAACATTAATGGTCTCTCGAATTGGTGTCGATCGACCCTTCAATAAACATAACATACGAGACATTAATAAATGAGAAAACAATTCACTATGACCTTCTTAAAAGAAAATATTCGGTCAAGAGAAAAGTAGGGAGATTTCTACTCAACCCTTACACTTACACTAACTTCGTTGTAACGGGAGGATCGATGAATCGTTTTGATCATGAATAGGAGGGGAAACAATGATCTAAAAAGGAGAATTATTTGAATGTAAGTTCATGAAAATAAAGTTTAGGATTAAGAATTAAATACAATAAATAGTGCATAATTTTTTATTAATAAAAAGAATAACAAAGGTTGAAAAATGAAGAAGAAATGAAGAAGAATCTCAACTGTTGGTGATGGTGTCATGATGACGACGGGAACGACGACGGTCTGAAGATAGAGGCAACGGTTCGATGGGGGAGAAGAAAAGAATATATGATTTCAGTCACTCACTTAAAAGAGGAGAAATGAGAAGAGAAAAAAGAAAAGAAAAGAGAGCGAGGATGCGCAGTGGTTGTCACGGTGGAGGAGGGTAGTGGTAGAGAAAATGGAGGAGAAGAGTAACGACAAGGTGAAGGTCTGATGGTGACAATGGTGGTTTGAGGCAAATGAGTGGTGGAGGAGAGGAGGAAAAAATAATATAAACGCTGGTTCAATGTGGTGTAAAAGGGAAGGAGAGAAAAGAGATGAGCAAATAAGGGGTGGCAAAAAAATAGGAAAATAATGAAAAGATGGAAAGATGAAACAAATGGGTGTTCTTCATTTTGTCTAGGTTCAATGGATCATCACATAAGGTAAGGGTGAAGAGAATGGTATGTTGAAGGGACAAAGGAGCAAAAAGGGGACAATGGGAGTGTAAAGGAGGCTATTGAGGGAATGTTGACCATGTAAATAAGGGAAGAATCTTCCCAAGTATGGCAACTATGGGTTGGACTACAAGGGCATTTAACACATGGAAAAATTCACAAAAAAATTTAATTAAAAAGGTGGTGATGAATAGACTTAAACCTAGGACTCTTAGGAAACATATTGAACACTTAACCACTTGGCCACTTTCTTCCTTGTGATCATTTTAACAAGAAAATAATTAAAACATGGGATGATCTTTGCTAAGGGTTTGAGACAATTTTGCACCAAATAGAAATTAATGAGAAGGAAGGGATTCAAACACAGGTCATCAAGGATAGCTCCACCACCACTCAATCACTATAATCAATACCTATTTATTATCAAATATGCTAAGGTTATCTAAAAAGAAAATTCAGGCGTAACCACTTTCGGTTCATTAACCAAATTTCTACTAATCTGGTTTTTGGGATGTGATAGAAACATAAAAAGTGGACTTTATCACCACACGCTGGATAAAAGGATTTCCATCTCATAAGTGTAGCACAAAGCTAAACACTCTCCAATACACCAACATGTCCCGATGAATGGAGCTTAGCTCGACCTTCCTTTATCTTTCTAATCTGTCCCAGGGCCTCAATGCCCAAATCACAAATACAAATGTGAGTATTCACAATCCTATGGCATTCCAACTATATCCAACGGTTTCAAGAGATCACAAGGCCAAAATATTCGCAAATACACACATTTAATTAATTTTCTAATGCACATAATCTCTGTTCATCATCATCAATTCACATCACAAATTTGTACACAATGCATTCTTATTGAATTCACATTTAATTGCACTTTAAGTGCCACAACTATACTCATTGAGCCATCACATATCCAACCACATATGTGTGCATTAAAATTAGATTATCTCATACCACATACAAGTATTCACTTATATTACCTGTCATGTTAGCATCACATTCCACAACTTGACATTCATTAAGCGTAATTTCACAACGAGGTGAAAGGTATAAGAAAGACTTACACTTGGAGCTTAGGATAGAGGTTTAGACTATTCCTAAATTCCCAATTAACACTATGAATCATGCATACCAGTAGCGACTTCAGACAGTCACCGATCATGCTTCTGCTTATTAATCGAAAGCTCAAGCAAAATTTTCCCTGCCTTTAGACTTACTCGTAGTGGCTCCTGATTGATGCGACACTTTACACACATAAAAAATTTCCAAACTCATAAAAATATCCTTGATCATAACCAAAAAATAAGGAAAACACAATTCAAGCCTTTCCTTTCTCACTACCGAAAACTAACTAGTTTTGTCAAAATTGAAGTTTCAACCTTCTAATCTCATTTCTAATCTTTATATTCGATTTCAAACATCCTAGATATCATTTAATTTCATATCTAAACCATTAATTTCACCTAAATCCGTGATTCTAAAATTTCTGGAAAATTCAAGGTTTCAAGAACATGTTAAAGGGGAAAATGTTTGATTCTTAAAAAACCGGTTATGAACTATCAAATTTAATTTAAATACCTTCTAATTAGGTTATAATTAATCAAAATAACTTTAACAAATGGGTTTGCTCAAGATTATGAGATTTTCCATTTTTGAATCCAAGCTTACTTTAAAAACATCAAAACCAAATATAATCGTTTAAAATTTGATTTGAATGAACCACACTCTTCATTTAATCCTAAAGAGTCAGAATATTACCTTATTTTGATGAAAACTATGATCAAAAACTCTAATTCTGGATTTGAACTCAAGAAGAACAATGATGAATTTGGGGAAGAAAACACGAATTTTGTTTGAAATTGGGGGTTATTTTGGTGTTTGGAAGGTTAATAAATCTAATGTAATGAATTAATTTTGAAGAAACTCTCTGATTTTAGGTTTTGAGAAGTTTTTTTAATGATTTGAGTGTTGAAAAAAGGGGAAGACGGTAGCTGTTCTCCTTGTAGGAGACTAATTTAAAAAATTGGGCAATTTGCCCTTCTGGTCACTCCTTACTTCTTCTCTTTCTCAATAAGGTCCTAATTCAATTAAAAAATATTTTTTTTCAAATTAGACCTCAAAATTAAATTTTGTTTTAAGCTAGTTAATAAAATAAAAACCCGATTATGTTACTCTAATACTTTAATTACTCATTTACGACCCTAATTTACGATATCTAACACAAACCTTCAATTTAAAAACTCGGTTCTACTAACCTGATTTTCCGGATGTGACAAAGGAAAAAATAAAAAAGTATTTAAATGCTCTTATCACACAAAAATGAAGGATGGGTAACCTCTAAGCCATTACTTCATTGAAAATTATTAAATTGGTTGCCTATTGATGTTTTTTTCCTTCTAAGCATGATCTTGGATTGAATTTATGGATATTATTGATATCATGTTTAGAGATACTCTTAGGATGTTCAAGCATGATTTGTGGTTAATTGGTTGATTTTAATATGATCATGCTTGAAGAATTTCTTAGGATGCATTCTAGTTAGAACATGTCATATTCATGTGCACATCCTAAGAGGAGCATGAAAAGCTTAATAATTTTGTTGTTGAAAAATATTTTTTTCAAAAATAATTTTAAAATTTATTTGAGCTAGTGGCTTTTGATAAAATGGTTTGAACAATTTGATAATTTAGTTTTGATTTTGCTTAGACAAAGAAATTTGATAAACTTGCAAAGCTTGTTTCTAAATGCAAGTTTATAGGACACTTTGAACTTAAATGACCAAAATTTGATGATTTATGGACATGGAAACCATTTAGAAACACTTTAAATGGGTTACAAAACTTCACTAAATGGTTTAAAGAGCTTTGAAATGATATTTTAGCATGATTGTCTATTTTGAGTCCAATTTCAAGGAAATGTATACTTTCAAGATTTTATTTTGAAATTTCCTTATTAATTAGGCCATTTGATTACTTGAACATATTTTATTTTGAAATTTCCTTATTAATTAGGTCATTTGATTACTTGGACAAGTTTGTTTCATTGTTTGGAAGTTGTTGGAATAGTTCAAGTTGATTTAAAATGTGATTTTAAAGTTTTGACTATTTGAATGATCATTTTCAAAGCAAAAATGAGTTCTAAAAATTTTAAAAGTTAAGCTTTATTTGATTCATGTATATAGTGTACATTTTAGTATATTTGTGGTCAATAGATAAATCTAGGTTGTATATAGGTGCATTTTATGCAAGCATGTTTGAAATATGTAACATGTGCCTAATATGTCGTTTACTAAGTGTATTTTCTTTATTTGAAATTTTTTAATCACTTAGTATTTTGGTTTAAGATACTTTTTGCTTACAAAGAAAAAGGTCACCTAGTGATTCTTTGATTCAAGCATGTTTGTATCTTTATGGCTCATTGTTTGTACATGTTTTAGAATTGTATACATGTTAGAATTATTTGTATAGGTTTTAGGTATACTTGTATATGAATTTTGGCATGTTTAAATTGCATTTTTCTGAATTTCTGTGGCATTATCTTGAGACATGCTCTTGTGGGAAATGTCTCAAGACATCTAGCTTTGGGCAATTTCTAGGTGCATTTTTAGATTCCTACGAGCATATAGGGGTGTATGGTCAAGTCATAATTATGCATATACTTCGGGGTTATCTTAGCTTGTTCAATAAAGATAAAAATATTTTGTACCTCGTTGATCTTTATTGAAAATCATTAGATTTTTTTCAAGAAAATGTGAGGCTTAAATATATATATATTATTTCTTAAAATTAAGGCCTTAAAATCATTTGAACAACTTGGCTTTATCTACTAAACTTTGTTGAAAATGTTCAAGATGATATAAAAATGCTCTTTTCTTGTTTTGAACCTTTGATGGCCATTTTACAAATATAAAGTTATTAAACTCTTCACTCAAGCTCTAATTATCCCATTATCTTAAGTTATTTATAAAGTATTTGAACATACTTTTTTATGAAAGTTGTTGGAAAAAATAGATTTTTAGAAACTTTGAGGCATAGTCTCAATTAGTAAATGTGAATATTTGAATTATAAAATTATGGTTTTATATTCTACCCCATGAGACCTTTACAACAGTATATCATATGCTCAAAATAGTTGAGTGATGAATGAGAAACTGATGCTCAAAGTAAGCCACTTGTGAATTATGTTGAGGAAAACGGAAAGCTTAGTCATATGCTCATCTCGTTGTTGTATTTTGAGAGACAGTCGACCAACATTTCTCCAGCACCAAAGGAGCTGCCAAATCTATCTTAAGGAAACTGTGAAAACATGCCTCAACTACCAGTCCGCTTTTCCTACCTACCTATGAGTATAATATTTCGATCCAGTCTTTATTTCTATTTTTTAGATTATATATATGTATATATATTTTTCTGGTTCGGTCTTGTGATTTAAATAAATATTTTACATTACTGTTTATTTCACTAATGTGTGTGCAAAACAAGTATTTGAACATACTTTAGGACCATGCTTAGGCTTAGAATTTGTCTTAGAATTAACTTTTAAAACTAAACTTAGTACTAGTCTTAGTATTAGGTCAAGGATTAGACATAAAACTAGGACTAGAACTTAGAACTTCGGATTAGACTTAAATTAAGAGATTAGGATTAGATTTAGTCTTAGGATTAGGTCTTAGGGTTCAGGACTCCTTATTGGTATCTTGTTACAACTTCATATATAATTTAGATACTTATTCCATGACATATTTTTTGATTTTATTTGAAATTTATTTTATGTTAATATGTCATTATCACCGCTCTCATGTCATTCTCACATTGATATCCGTAGTATGATTATATTGTTATATTATTGGATTGATATCATTGCCATGTCCTATGCTTCATAGATTTATCTTTATTGAACATGGTGAAAACTTGTGATACTAAGTATGCTTATTGAATGAATTGCATTTTGTTTGCTTATTTGTTTTATTCATTCAATGAAATATGTTTTTTGTTGCATATTTGTTTCTCATTCCTATGCTTTTCATAATTGGTATCATTGTAACTTTGATGAGCTTTTGATATCTACATTGTTGATGCCATTTTGCTTTTCATGTCTTATTTTGTTTTATAGATTTTGGTATATAAAAAGTGGAAAAAATCATTAAAATTTGCATCTAGTAAGGGGAGTACTAGAAATAGAAATATAAATTGCTTGTGACTTTTTGAATTATCATTAGCATACGATTATTTTATTCTTAATTCATGATTTGTTCTCAATTCTTGTTAACAATTTGTATCTTAGTTTAGGTAGAAATTGATATATTTCATTAGGCATAAATTTATATGAACTTTTATGCAATTAGGACTTATTTGTATGATCCTTAGAATTTTTAAGTGAAATGTTCTTTATAATTGAATTTCAAGTATGTTTCTTTGCCATATCATTTTTCTGAAGTTCATTATGGAGTATGAGAATACAATTGACATGATCTTTACATGAATATATTATGACTCGTTGTATTTTTGCATCAATCTTTATTCTCCATAAGCTTTAATTTTGAAAATATCTTTAAATTTGGTATCATTCTTCAAATGTTTTAGATGCTTTTTGATATACCAAAAAGGGGGAGAAAAAAATGAAATTTTCATATGCACTTTGTGTAACACCCCGATCGTTTGACTAGATAACCAGTCAAACGGGGATGTCACACACCAATAGACCAAACTTCAATGATACCTCTTGAATTCTTGTCCTCTTACACTATTCTCTAACTCGTAATAGCTAACTTTAAGTACTTTCCAAGCGTAAGTAAATTAACTTATCTCATTTGTTAAATTATAACATCCAATACCTTGAGCCCTTACAACATCCCTAAAGTTTAGTTATACAATGAAATGAAATCCTGAGGTACATAACCTATAGGTAGCCCTATTCATGCATGTTACAAACAAAAAAGACAAGTTTTCACTAGCTCAAAACATTCTGGCTTAGTCCCTCTCTTGTGATTTCCTTAGCTTAAATTACCTAAAAGGCAAACAAAGAAAACATGGTAAGTTTGAGATGAACTTAGTGAGTTCGTTGATGCAACCTACCCATTATTTTATGAAAATAAAATATAATTCTATTTATCCGAACAGAGTAAGTGATAGATATGGCATCGTATATAGATAGGGACACATTTTTGCCTGAAAACCTTCGTGTGTTAACACTGTACATAGATTGGAACCAGTTATGAATAATCACGGATCGCACAAAAGGACCACTCGTAATCACTTTAATGGACACACATGTACAGAGAGACTTAACAGATAATTCTATTTTAGTTTAGTGCTTAGCGGATATACCCAGCGGACTTATGCTTAATAGGAATCCTAGTGGATTCTCGATTGGTGGGTTAAACATATGAATTCATAGTTAGCGATCCTAGATGAACGGGTTCACACCATGCAGACTCATTCATCCAATCCCACACTTGGCAGAACCATACAAGCGGATACATGATTGATGAATGTTTCTTGTGCACTTATACTTATTATACAATCTTCTATAATCTAGCTTAATGGTTGGACATAATGCGGATTAACTTGGCTAAAACATACGTATGGATCCATACTTGAGGACTCATATGCACAGTTTCATTCATGCGAATTCATACTCGTACTAATTTATTCCTGTGCAGATTCATTCTTATGCCGACTCATGAAAAATTACTCATTTGCGCGGATACATAGTTAGTGGATTTGTATGTACAGATTCACGATTTGAGGAAAAACCTTGCGGAACTATACTTATGGAATAATCTTTGCGAACTCATGCTTGAAGGATAATTCTTACAAATTCATGAAAAGTGGATTGAGATATAGGGTTCATATCCCAGACTTAGACTTGCGGACGCATTCTTAAATGATAGTCCCCACAGAATCTTGCATGAAAGATAATTACTGCTGACACTTGTTTATAATATTTATAGATACATATTCATATATGTAGAATACGTGCTTGGTGAGTTAAGACATGCGAAGTCATTTCATGTGGATACAAAGAATAGATAGTTCTGCAGACTTTCATATAACAGAGTCCGATGTATAGCCTTAGCATGGTATCTTGAGAATACATCCAACATAGTATAGCTTGAAACATGAGGACAAGTCTAGTGGACTATCATAACTTGCGGATGCCCATTGCCATGGGACTTGCATACATTCATGAGGCTTTAAGTGTTAGACTCCGTAGAGTCTCATACTTGAAAAGAACCCTGTTGGGACATCGCATACTTGTGTCCATATATCCTGTATAGTCCAATTTAACCTCTATAAAGCCAAAATAACGTGCATATATATATATATATTCTACGTGCCCTCCAACCGAACCTCCGCAAAGCCAGATAACAGGTGGCACAAAGTGCATAACAAGACATCTTCTTATTCTTGCATCCATCATTACATCCCTCTATACTCGATATATCAATCATTTTTATCCAAAAATAACGTCAAACATTTAACAATGTATTATAATTAATAGTAATTTATCTAGAAACCACTCATAAATACGTCAAACTTATGTTTACAACAGGGCATGCATTTGTACACTAACATAGCATACATCAACACTAAAACAAAAACTTATCAAACCACATATATGCAAGGTAACTGATGAATAATTAAGATATCATCATACACCAAAACTTGAGCTCACAACAACATGCACCTTATCTCGTAGCATGCATCCGCAAATTTTTGGTAACTTTACCACGACAAGGTATCACCTCCTCATAAGCATAACACACAAATAGAACAACATAGTACAAAGGTATATAAGACAAACATTGAAAATTCGAGTTCAATAACTCACCGGATGCACCACCTACTAGTTTGCCTTTCCCCTTGTTGTATGGTACCTCTCCGTCTTCACTGTCTAAAAAGTAACAATCATATAGGTCCGACCGTGAGACATTTATGAGTATGATAATTGAGCTCTGGCAATATGCAGAGTAAATTGTTTACTTAACATGTTTATTTTTACTCACAACCAACATTTAGTCGGATATCCATAGTTTATTTCTTTCCTTCAAGTAAAAAAGATACAGAAGAGTATAGGAACGTTACCATTTCATAAATTTCACATTTGATTAAGCTAAATTGCTATGTTTCACCTTTATGTAGCTCGATCCCTTCATTCATCTGTCTCTGGTCCCAAAATATCCAGAGAGAAAATGATAGTTGAGAAGTTGGAAGAAGGAAAAATATATGTTCACCATTTTCCTTCTCCTCTTATATAGCCACTCTCATACTAACCGTTCATCACTTTCCATGCAAGCTTTAACTCGATTAAATATAAAATATTAAAAATGAGTCATTATTCCCCAACAGGTCTCTCAGAAATTTGACAATCTTCACTAATGCCTAATTCAACCTCCAAGTTTTACAATTTGGTACAGATAGGATGTAATAGGATCAAATTGAAACATATAAAAAACTCAAGGTATCCAGTCCAATATGACCAAGTCTTGATTAAAATTTCAGGTGTGACACTTTACGTTGAATGTATATGCTCATATGTTTATGCAAATGAATTAATGTTCATGCATGTATGTTTATTGATGCATTGTTTAAATGTATGACATTAGTAGGTACTTTATCTTGAGTGCATGCATAAAGTTTTTTTTAAAGTATTGTGTTGAAACCATTTTTATATTTTTTTTAAAAAACAAAAATTAGTTTTCGATAAAAATTGGAAAAATTGGGAGTCGCCACCAATCTTTTATTAAGGTGTGATTTGCTCACCTAAAAAAACGAATTTGGTCTACGAATTTTAGAAAAACAGGTCCGGGAGTCGATTACGTACGAGGAAGGATTAACACCCTCGTAACGCCCAAAAATTGGTACGTAGTTAATTAATTAGTGTCTTAACGTCGAAAATTTGAAAAATATAATCCTTAGCAAAAACTTAAAAAAAAAACATTACGCATTAAGACCCTTATCATTTCATAGAAAGAAAATGCCACACCCAATGCGTTAGGGCACGACATTCTAATTTCCTCAAAAATGATTTAAGCCTAAATACTCGTATAATAAAAATTTAAAAGAATATCCATTTATTCAAGATTTAAGAAATCGCGACTCAATACGTTAGGGCACAATTCCTCCAAAATCCAAAACTCGGAATACTTCCTCTATTATATTTTTAAAAAAATCTTCATTTCGAGAAATCAATGCGTCACATCCAATACGTTAGGACACAACGTGTTGAATTCCCAATAATGAGTTCTTACTTTTTGATTAAAGAGAAATGCTCGATTGTTAGATTTAACGAAAAAAATCGGAACCCAATACGTTAGGGCTCAATTTCCTTGAAAATCCTAAATACAAGCATTATCTCAATTTTAAAAAATTTGAAATCGAGTAAAAAAAATGATGTGATACTACATTAAATATACAATGCAATGATAAATATTATAATGGCATAACAATAATATAAATAAATTAATAAGCTTAAAGTAATATACATAATAAAAATAATCTCACGCAACATATCAAACAAATAAAAACATTCTTTTTAACATATGAACGAAAACATGAATTAATAATCAAATGAAAAAATATGAAGAATATTTAAAGACATATAATACATGAAATTTAAAGGAAAAATGGATTATAAAATATATACAAAAAACATATGTTCGCATTTTTTAAAATAAATATATTCATATATATTTATATACATATAAATATCATAAAAAAATTGATTAAAAATATTAATATGTATACATATATATATACACAAAAATACATATAAATTATAAAATATTTCATTACATATAAATAAAATATTTTAAAAAATATAAAAAAATTCTGAGGCCAATCTGCAAATAATTGAGGTCTGGGGACGAAACTGAACGTGCGAATTACGTAGAGGGGCTGGAAGGGAAATTTTCCCTTCTCCTCAAAACGACGCCGTTCACATTTGGACGAAATTGAAAACAGCAATAAATATAAGGATAAATTAAGAAAATAAAAAACTTAATTGTAAAAACATTAAAAGGCGGAGGGGCTAAAAGCGCAATTTACCCCTCCGCTTAAAAACGCGCGGATCCTAGGCCGGGTCGGATTCGGGTCAACCCAGGTTCAAAACGTCGTTGTTATGAAGAGGCTATTTAAGCCCAAATTATCCTTCAAAAATCATTTTAAAACCGTTCTTTAAAAAAATAAAAAAAATTCTGAAAAGCTCTCCCCTTCCCAGATATCCCGGCCTCGGTCCGGCCACCCACGCCAATATCTATTATCGTGACCGGCCGATCTCCGCACAAGCACCACCATCTCATGGTCGGAATAGGGAAATCCTATTTGACTCCTCGAAGCCCCCCAAACCCAGATCTGGACTTGGATTTTTCAGAATATCGGAGAAAACCGCAAAGACGCCAAGGAAACCCTTCGGCTTCTGGCCACCGATCCTCGGCGTGGCTCCCTCAAACGCTTCGGCGCCACCTTGGAGTTCAAAGCTAGGTGACTTCTTTCTTTTTTTTATATTATTCGTATATAAATAAAAACATTGCAGAAAAAAATAATAAAAAAATGCAGGTATCAACCTTGGGGTTCGATCGATTCCTTTTTGC
The DNA here is from genome assembly GCF_025698545.1 of Gossypium raimondii. Lineage (NCBI taxonomy): Eukaryota > Viridiplantae > Streptophyta > Magnoliopsida > Malvales > Malvaceae > Gossypium > Gossypium raimondii. The sequence goes on along the minus strand of NC_068571.1, from coordinate 29,866,942 downwards.
TGTGAAAATATTTGCTTGTTATTGATTTCCAAAAAAAAAATTCCAGTTACAGTATATCGATGGCAATCTTATAGCCATAATGAGAAAAATAAAAAGAAATAAAATATGTTCATATTTGATTTGATTTTCCAAATATTTGATTTTGTTTCCTTTCTTGCGTTTGCTCCTTGCAGGTGAAGACTCGTCTCTTGGCTGCGGCGCGAGCGGGCTAGGTAGCTACGGCGCTGATGAACTCCATAGAAACCCTAGGGTTTCTTCATTTTTTTTTGGGCCACTTGTATTTGGGCCACCGTATTTTAGTTCATTTCAGTTTGGGCCATATAGGCCCACTTGTAATTTGGACTGCTTTATTTTCTTCATGTAGGCCGAGTAAAATTGAGGTTTTACAGCTGCCCCTCTTTGCTCATTATCGTGTAACGGGAACGGAGCAAAGACTTTAAAAATACCCAATTTTGCCCGGTCGTGCTGGACTTTGGTACTCTTCTTCTTCGGATAGCCTCATTCTTTCCTACTGCATCTTCAGAGGTATAGGAACTAATGCTTCAATCTACTCCACTGCAACTTCAGTGAGATAGGATTATCGGCTTTTAATCTGCTTCCCACTATCTTGGAAAGATATGATTTGCCGTCTTCGATCTGCTCCACTACTGCTTAGGGAGATAAGATCTACAATCTTCAACCTACTCCGCTCCTGCTCAGGGAGACAAGGCTTGGTGGCTTAAATCTGCTTTCCACTATCTTGGAAAGATAAGATTTTTCGTCTTCGATCTGCTCCACTACTTCTTAGGGAGATAAGATCTATAATCTTCAACCTTCTTCGCTGCTGCTCAGGGAGACAAGGCTTGGTGGCTTAAATCTGCTTCCCACTATCTTGGAAAGATATGATTTGCCGTCTTCGATCTGCTCCACTACTGCTTAGGGAGATAAGATCTACAATCTTCAACCTACTCGCCGCCGTCGTGGAGACAAGGCTTGGTGGGTTAAATCTGCTTCCCACTATCTTGGAAAGATAAGATTTGCTGTCTTCGATCTGCTCCACTACTGCTTAGGGAGATAAGATCTACAATCTTTAACCTACTCCGCTGCTGCTCAGGGAGACAAGGCTTGGTGTTTCACCGGTTTGTTCTCTAGGGAACATGACATGTATAATTCATTTTATGAACCTAATCATGCCTAATGATTAGGGTGTCATGATCAGAATGAGTCAAATGCTCTTAACTAGGTATGTATGAATGATGTTTGCATGAATGCGGAATGTCAGTTTTCAAGAATTAGCATTTCTGAAAGTTTATTAAGGTTTTGTCACTGACGCCTTTTGCTTGGCTAACATCTCCGAAGAAAAACTTCAAATCTCAACCCTCTAGGACGCAGAATTTGCATCATATTCCTTCCATCTAAGAGTAGGGAAAATTTTGACTCTTCCTGATCATCTCCTATAGATTATGAGATTCGTTTACACCACTCCTAGGGTGTCCTACCAAATGCTCATGCCCAAATGAAGAGCTTCTTTTCCATAGGGGACTTCTTTCTACCCCATCAAAACTTCTTGTCGTCTTATTCAATATTTCGACAACCAAATCCTAAAAAACGGTTTTAATTTAGACTTTTTCTTTCTTAGGCTCTTGAACTTGGTGCGTTCTAAACAAATGTCCTGTTTCAGGTTACTAAATTATTTAGAAATTCCCATAATAATATACAAAACTTCTTTTGTGAAAGTTTATTAGTCTATCAATCATTATTCTAATGCAACATGCTTGCGCAAAGAAAAAATACTGAGTAAGAGATTAATTCAGGTCATAACTCGAATAATAAAAAGGAATTTATTGATAGTAAGTGTCTTGAAAAGAAAAGGTATTCAAGAACAGCAAAAAAAATGAAGTATTTACAAGAACCAACAAACTTGGTACAAATAATATGAAGACTAGACTGCTTTGGATATCGCCGCTTGAACTTCTCCGTGCAAACCAAGAACCATTCTAAATTTAACAAGTGTTTAGGGGATCTACAGTTCCTTTTCGATGCCCCAAGACGTCATATATCATTTTCTTGTTGACTTAAGTGAAGCAAGATCACCCTATGCGCCAATCTGACAATGTTTGAGCCGCCCTTTTTCGGGTTTTCAACTCAAACGCCCTTTGGTCTCAAGGCGCCCTTTTCGGGTTTTCACCTTGGCCTCTCTTTTTTTTAGGGAATCAGAACGCCCTTCGCGGGTTTTCACTTCGATTCCTCCCTTCCTTCAAGTGAAATATTTCTTGATTGAATCTGTATTTACAGGATTCGGAAGATTTTTGCCATCCATTTCACTCAAAATCAAAGCCCCTCCAGAGTTTGGCATCCATTTCCCTCTGAAATCTTTTTGTAAAGGGAGGATCTTTTTCAAAACCAAATCTCCTTCATGAAATTCTCTGGGACGAACCTTCTTATTATAAGCTCGCATCATTCGCTTCTGATACATTTGACCATGATGAATAGCTTTTAATCTTTTCTCTTCAATCAGGTTTAACTGACCATACCGAAATTGGATCCATTCGGCCTCATCCAATTTTAACTCAGCCAATACCCGGAGAGAAGGAATTTCCACCTCAATAGGTAGAACTGCCTCCATTCCATAAACCAAAGAAAAATGTGTTGCCCCAGTAGAAGTCCTGACAGATGTTCGATAAGCCAAAAGAGCGAATGGTAACTTCTCATGCCAATCCTTGTAAGTTTCAGCCATTTTTGCCACAATCTTCTTAATGTTTTATTGGCGCTTCTCATCGCACCATTCATTTTTGGACGACACGGTGATTTAATTATGGCGTCGATATTGAACCGAC